>NC_087064.1:53638302-53805249 GCF_963678635.1 Symsagittifera roscoffensis
GAAGACGTACTCAATGGACCAGAGCTACATTGGGAGGTGGATAGTTTGCCTGGACGGGTACAACATGATAATTGAGCACAGAACTAGAGACAAACCTTAAAATGCCGATAGCTTGAGTAAGCTGGAGTTCTACGCGAGAAAGGAACAGAGTCGAATAGGCCAGAAATAAAAGAGGGCTTCTCCTTCATGAATAAGCAAACGTACGATAGTCTTCCACTCACGAGATGGCTCGACAAGTCAGGCAAACCGATACAAGATCACCCCGAATTACCAAAAGAGCCTCCAGAGAAAACAATCTTGAAGAAGACCCGAGGGATGCCGATAGGGATAATGCTCAAGTCAAAAATTGTGAGAGAGACACTCAAGGCGAAGGGCTAAGATCTCAACCAGGTAGAAACTGGAGAAGCACAGATAGATGAGGACTTGATGAGATTACTCGAGAAACTAGCAGATGATAAACAGGTGATCGAAGGAAAGGGCAAGGAGGAACCGGTAGTCACGATACTGCGGAGGAGTGAGACAGTCGGCGACGAAGACACCTCAGAAGAGAGGAATCCTGACGGGAAAGAAATCGTGCAGTCACTGGTGGACAAAATCCCTGATGACATACTTGAGCGGACTAGGGTTAGGAAAAAGAAAGTGGCGTTTAAGGAGGAAGCTGAACACCTTGGAACGGGTCAAGAGTCCGGGGAGTGGCCCACAGAGGAAGAAGATGTTGGAGAAGAAAAATTGTCCGGGGAGTGTGAAGAATGGGATGAAGATTCGGAGGGCAAGCAGCGACGACCAAGATAGTCTGTGCATGATACTGGCGGAAGAGAAGATGAGACACCGGGACAGGGAGCTGCAGACGGATCTCTCATCAGGAACATACAACTTGGATCAGCAAGAAGTGCGAGGAGGTGAAGAACTTGAGAAAATTGCAGTATCGAGGAAACCGTTCAGGGAACTATCTTGCAAATCGAATGTCAGAACAAATCTGGTGCCAGAGGACGATAGAAAGATCATGAAAAGGATAGTGTGCGTTAAGCTGAAAGATGACATCCACAACCCTGGAGAAAAGATTGGTCAGATAGTGGCACTAAAGGAACATGTCAAGGCGAGATATAAGCTCTCGGATCTAATAAGGGCCCAAAAGAATGACAAGATGACAAGCAACCTCTCCAAATGGGTCCGGACGGGGTCCAAAGAGAAGGGGGACCTAGAAGAAGACAGCTACAAGATCTTGAGCCAATTCTACAAAGAAAGAAAAGATTTACTCTTTCACACAGCTGATGGGGTGGTAGCGTGCAAGAGAAAGGATGAGGAGAAGATATTATACAAGCATAATCTCATCATAATGCCACAGTTGTAGCAGACCGAAGTGTTATTCAGATCGCACGATCAAATGGGGCACCAGGGGATAGACAAGGTGCAACAGAGAATACTTCACAGGTTTGACTGGCCAGGATTAAGGAAAGCCTGCAAGAGATGGGTAAATGCATGCCTAGCATGCCTGCAAGTGAAAGACCCAAGGAAGATGAAGTTTTCACTCAAGTCCGTTGAGAGCTCGGAATTCAACGAAGTCATGCAAATAGATCACCAAAAGATCTGTATGACAGAGTCACGATATAACCAGGTACTAGTCATAATAGATCACTTCACAAAGCTGGCAGAAGCGGTGCCGTGTCAGACAGCCTCGGCAGAGGAAACTTATGACCATCTGATAACACATTGGATATCACGGTATGGCTGTCCCATGACATTTCAGTCGGACAACGGCAAAGCCTTCGTGGGGGACATGACAAAAGAATTGATGTAGAGGTCTCACATAGCTCAAGCGCACTCAACGACCTACCATCCCCAGACCAACGGGTTGGTAGAGAGGCAGAGTATAACGTTGGTAAACATGCTGAGGGTATACTGCTCAAGGTACATGACGGATTGGGATAAGTATCTGCCGCAGGTGGCAGGGGCGTACAACAGTACGCAACGCTCAATAACAGGAATCAGTCCCCTCATGATGTTGACGGGCAAGGAAAGAGCGATGCCCCTAACATTCTTTTACCCGAGTACGAAGGGAAAAAGACGTCGCCTCAAGCTTATGTGAAAGAAGCGATCAGGAGACAGCAGGAATTAAACGAGCTCTGCAGGAGGAATGCTGCACAAGCACAAATGAGACAGCGCAAGAAATACGATGAAAAGAAACTACAAGCGAAACCATATGCAGTGGGCCAGTACGTGTGGGTCTTCCAGAATGTCATACCTCCCAAAGGTACAAATAAACTACTCAAGAAATGGAGTGGGCTGTTCATGATAACGGAAGTGCACCAGCAAGGACGGTTTTACCGCTTGAGTACGGGGCGTGTAGCGCATTATGAAAACTTGAAACCTCATGTCCCATCCCCAGAAGACTGGTGCGTATTGCAGAACATGGAGGGACTCGAGTACCTACTGGTGGAGCCAGCGTGTGAGGTGAATGAAAAAGGCACCAGAGAGAAAACCGATGGCAACGAAGGCTTGAGTTTGGTCGACAATGAAAAATCAGAAGCGGATTCAGAGGCAGAACCCTTTGTGGAAGAAGATTGGAACGACCCGGAGCAGGACGAGGTGCCGAAGTGGACGGAACCAGACTTGCCGATGACGACAGGAAGCAGGAGCGGTAATCGTAAACGGACAAGCATGAGGTACAATAGGTACGGGGATGACTTTTTGATTGACAAGATACGGCCTGATGAATTGGGCAACGAGTTACTGAGTGTGGGCGAATTGGTGGCAGACGATGAATGGCAAATCATCAACGACAGTGAACACTACCCAAAGGAGGACTACTCCACACCAGAACAAGAAACAGATCTGGAGCAGAGCGAGATCGAGAGGAGGGAGAACATGAACCTGAGAATACTAGAGTGGATGAGTGAAGTCAAGAGCGAAGAAGATGAAGGGCTAAGCATCCAGCAGGTCGACGTGTCAGCAGAACAACACGTGAAAACGGAAGATCCCCTCTCCGGTTGGACAGCAACCGACAGGCCGCTCAAAATACCCCCAGATAATTTAGACCCAGCATCATCGACGGGGACGTCGATAAATATTTTTGTCCGGGGTGGGGGTAGGACTTACCCACACCAAAAATGTGATGATAAAGAAACTCAGGGAAGTAGGAGAGACCAATTGGCTAGAACTGGGCGAGGAAGAAGTCGAACCTACCATAGGAAGGAACTTCAAAACAAAATTCAAAATTCCGAACGAGTACTCAGAGAACATCATGATAACGGACATCGACTTTATTCTGTCAGACAGGACTAGCGCGATCTGTATAACGGCGGACATGAGCTTCAAATCGAGACTGGAGGCCGACTTCAAAAGAGAATACCAGAACGTGGAGTTTCTATTCAGACAGAGACCGGGGCTGGGAGGGATGGCTGGGCTTCCCCCATCGGTGGCACAAGTCCCGGGCAAATATCTGTGCTTTCTACTGACGAGGGTAAATGAAAGGAATACGATAGATCCTGAGCACGTGATGTTAGCACTAACGAGGCTGAGGGATTTCATGATTAAAAGAAGGATAATGGAGGTCTCGATGCCAATTTATGACACAAACAGGGACAAGTTGAGCCCAAGGGAGTTGTATGCCATCCTACAGAAACAGAGATAATGGTACACCTACACAAGAAATACTACTTGAGTATCGCCTGAGCTACGAGTGGACAACGGAGGTCTTGAGTTGGGGGTACATGTGGATCTTGAGTAAGGGTACATGGGGGCCTCGGGGCAGGTAGATGGATTTTAACGTGATTGGCATGACAATTATAATTTAAAAAATGATGGTGCTAAAACCTTAAATGAATCTGCATGCTCTTAAGAACTTCCAATTGAATTATTTTAGTAAAACGGATGGAGGTATAAGGTTTTAACTACAATAATGGGGGGGGGGTTTAGGTTAGGAATATGACACCTTAGTCTAAAAAGTGGATTTTCCTTTCAGATTGATTTGATCAAGCCAAAGTTGACGACTAAAACACACTCATTGGAGAGAGAATAGAAAATTTTGAACAAAGTTCACAATCGGAAGCATTCGGAAGTAATTTCTCAAGTTGGTACGGTAATTCACGAGTTGGTACGGTAATTTACGAGTTGGAAGGGTCTGACCGGGACGGAGAGATCGAATCTGTGATGATTGTGACGACACGGCCAAGCAAAGGTATGAAGTCTCGAAAAAGGAAGCGGGAGATGGAGGAGTTGAGCAGCCCGTCGGTGGATGCTGTTTTGGAGAAGAACTTAAGGGAGACCGCCCCCATGATCTTGGCGCGGTGGAAGACGACAGCCTACAAGAGTAGCTCCGAACCAAGGAGGCTAACCGAAATAGTGAAAGAGATAGAGGCCTCGACAAGTCTGGTAACGGAGGAGGACTTCAAACAACAGAAGGCAGGTTCGAAAAAGGGTTCGACGAGTGGACAAACCTGGCAAGTGAATGTGGGCAGAGAATGGATCTCGAACGAACATCAAGCTGTTGACCAACAAGTATCCAATGACGCTCTTGAGAAAAATGCGACGAGGAATACGGCTCGACTTTGGTGGGTGGCCCTAGAGACGATGAAGGAATTGGAGGACTGTCTGAAGAAGCTTGATCAAGTGGTGTCCCGCAAGCGTCGCAATTGAGCTACTCAACAGAAAGCCGAAGTCAACAAACTGGAGTTGGGAAGTCAGCTAAAGCGAACTTGGCAGAGCCTGTTGGTGCGAGATTATTTTGAGGAGGCGATGAGAACACCTTCATCAGCATTGCCTCTAATGGTGAATCCCTTCGTCAGAATCGCGGGACAACTGATGTTCGCATGGAGCTTAGTGGGAATAGAGTTGGAGGTCTTGACTTCATGTGACCAATTGAAGTTAGGCAAAAAAATGGAGGTCTATCAGATGCTGGTATAACACGTCGCGAGGGACAACCCCGGTCTGAGCCTAGCGAGAAGAAAAGATGCCACTTGTTTCTCGAGGTGGATAATGTCCGT
Source organism: Symsagittifera roscoffensis (assembly GCF_963678635.1). Taxonomy (NCBI): domain Eukaryota; kingdom Metazoa; phylum Xenacoelomorpha; order Acoela; family Convolutidae; genus Symsagittifera; species Symsagittifera roscoffensis. Next base: position 53,643,285 of record NC_087064.1, read on the forward strand.
AATAAACAACAGCATAGTCGAAGCGTGTCATCAGAAGGCCATGGGGAGCAAAACCATGGAGAGAAGAGTCTCCACCATCATACTGAACGTGTACCAGAGTACGGGAATTGAGAAGGAGGATGACTCGAGACAATCCCTAGAGAATCATAAAAAACTGGATGAAATACGAAGATTCCACAACAAGAAATTTGAAGAGGGGCATGACGTGCATCGCAACTTAGCCTTGGCTGAGGGTTACGCGAGACCCAATAAAAAGGGAGAGTATCAATGCGTGTCCGGAGTGATGGGAATAGCGTATAATCCTTTCTTGAATTCAGAAGCCGCGAGCGCTTACAGGAATCATGAGGTGGCGGAGCTCTTGAAATTTTGGACGGAGAAGATAATCGTAATCGATCCAACGAAAAGGGAGAAACCGAGCCTTGGCCTGCTAATTGAGGCGACGCCAAAGGTGATAAGCGTGCCGCGCTCGAGCAAAAGAGTAGAATTGAGAATGGAAAACGGAAATGGCATGATGACTACGAATTTGGGAACGGTTTGGAAATTGCTGAGACCTTCCTGGTGTCCCCATCCCCATGCGAGCTTGATTGAAGAAGTCACGAGTAAGGCTAACACCGACAAAAGATGAGGATCTGAGAACGTTGGACGTGATACACAAATTGATCCTACCACAGAGTAAAGAGTCGGGTGGAACAACGAATAAGCTGGGATCGGTAAAGAAGTTGGAGCCTGGTAGCTGTCTTGACTTGACGTGCGGAGGCGGAGAGCACACCTGTGATGGACGATCTTGTGTCAGATTACAATCTTTTCAGGGAGAGGACCTAGTCACTTGGTTTGGTGATATAACAGAAAGAGAGAAGAGCGAGGTGCAGATAATGGCTGAGTGTTATACGAACACATCAGTGAATATAGCAACGGCGCTGGGGTTCTTCTCTAGAATGAGTAGTCTGCAATCACTCGAGATGCTAGGTTCTTCTCTAGAATGTGTAGTCTGCAATCACTCGAGATGCTGGAGTCTGAACACCATTTGGTGACGGCGTTGAGCGTCCAGTCGTGGCCAGGGGCGTTGCAAACCAACCAAAAACATATCAGAGGATGGAAGATTAGTCTAGAGGCGGAGATGGGATTTCCAGTGAGCGAAGCCTATGGCCTGCCGGTAAATGCCAAGTCTTTGGTGGGATCAGTAATGGCCAACGTATGTGGTAGCCATTATCCATTGCACATGGCAATGGCGGAGGTATCCAGCCAAAGGATACTAGTGGATAAGGCCTTCTCGGTACCCAAGTGCGTACGGCTAGCTCGAATGTTGCATCATTCACACAGACTGTTGAGGAAGATCCTGGGAACGGTGCCGAAGGCACAAAGAGATGACTTGAGTGAAATCTGGGAAGAAGAACTCCTGAGCTTGGGAGATGAAAATAGGAGCGATTTTGAGAAGCCGATCGGTAATGTCTCAATGCCGGAGGAAAATGATGTGGTGCACGAGAAGATGATGGAACTGGAGCCTCTGCTGGAAGTCTCAGGGCAACGCAATCTCCGAAGCATAGAAATTACACATGGGGAGTGCCCATGCCACTTCTTCGCACAGGCAGTGTGGTACCCGGAGCACACAAACCTTTGCTTAGTGTGGGATGTAGAAGAAATTCGGTCAATCGGGTTACCCGATCATCAGCAGAAGATAACCATCTTGGTAGTAAGCACGATGTTGGCGTTACGATGGATCGAAGAAGATGTAACGAAGTACAGGGAGTCGAAAGCACCTACGGCAGAATCGATACACGCTATAGATTACAGCAAGAGACTTGAGTTGTTTGAGACTGTATGCAAGGTATTTGCCATACCAATGGAAGTCAGGCACGTATGGAGCCGGATCAGGTTCTTTCCGTGGTTTCGAGCGACTTTGACATCTTGGTTGTTGTAACATTCGCCCAAGTACTACACAGCGACGGAGGGTAGAAAAAGTACCTATTAACGACTGGCAGGCGTCAGTTACCTTAATCCTACTCGTTTTTCACCGTCTCGACCTTGCCAGTTGATTTTCTGGTCTGTTTAGGGCTAAGTAAAAAGTTACTATTTTTAGGCCATCAGTCAAACGACTTTAGATCAGCTTTCGTTTACATTCGAACACAACCACATAGCTGAGTCTCAGATCCTCAGACTACGTGATTGTCATTGAAAACACGGCTCGAAAAACCTATTTTAATATGTTTTTGTGTGACAGTTCTATATTAAATCCATTGGAGATGGATTGACCCTTTTTTCCTTCTAGCTACTCATATTCTAAAATAACAAACTATACCGGTGTTAATTTAAAGTTTCACGACATCCAAGTAGCTATACAGTCAGTTTTATATAGTCCCTTCACATAAGACAGTCTCTGGGGGACCAAGCCTCCGCTCCCGTAATCTTCCTGAGATAACGTTCTTATCTCTTCCAACTTGTGGTACGGGAGGGTTCCGTGGAATATTCCTTCCCCACTGAAGCTTCCTTCTCCACTAATATCCACTGATAAGGGTCTTATCGTGTGTTGTTGCCACGATAAGAAGCTTCGTATTTTTCGTCTCTTGTGCGACCGTTTTTCACAATATTTGTCGCTGTTCTGCTTTTTCGTCGTTTTTTGTCAAAATGGCCGTCTTTTTGTATTTCTCAGAAATATTCACTTTTCAATCGAAATTTTGGAAATAAAAATTCTAGAATATTCCTACCCTCCTTCGCAATACTTTTTCGTTAATAAGGCCTTTATTCGTTTTTTCTCGTGTCGCCGGAAGGTTGCGCTGTGTCATCTGGCAGAATGGCACATACTCCCCGGACAAGTCCCCATCAATGTCCCTATTGATCGCATAACACCGGGTTATCGTCAAGTAGTGTTCCAATTCTCTGTAATCAATCTTACAAATCGCATAAGAAAATGAAATTTATCTACTCCACCTCAACTCACTACGTGTTCACAAATGGCATCGTACTACATTTCACTGCCTTTCAACATTTTCACAATATTTGCACCATGAGGAGTGTCTTAGATAAAATTTCTTTTCTGACTACTTACGTCGTCTTGCCATAAAACTTCTTTTCGCTCTTCGTGATTAAAAATTGGGACGTGGCACGGCCACGCACCCGTTAAAATTAACTTAACGTCACTCACTAAGTATAATCAGTTATTTATGCAGTCCTTTATTAAAATTAAAACTAAGAAACTCTGTGGCTAGGAAAGTCATTGAGTTACTCACCCTTCTCGAGCGAGTTTACCCAAACTTACCATGTTGCCACACAGTGAATTTGTGTCTTACACAGGTTAAAAACTTCAATCGTGTTTAAATAGATAAATATACTCACCTATGTTCTATATATATACATAAATAGTATAACTAAAATTCTCTTTCAACAATTTTAACAATTGTAACAATTTTCAAAGTTTGATTTGACCAAACTAAATCAAAACAAAAAGTTTAACAAGTTCAATAATCAAAACTTGGTTGATTGGTTCAAGTTTTAACACACAAAGACAATCAAGTTTTTTCTCCTTTTCTTCTCTTCTTTGCTCATGTCTTCACTTGTTCTCTTCGTTCATAATCTTCACTCCATCGCTTCTCTATCCTGATCTTCAGCTTCGCTGTCTTCTAATACTTTCTCCAGCATGTCCATGGAGTTGCGGGCCGTGCCCCAACTCTCCTGTTCCAACAGCCTCGGTTTGCAACAAGGTAGCAAGTCAACATTCACCTTTTGCTCCCGGCTCCTGCAAAAGCTGTTGTGAAGACATAGGCTCACATTTCGTTCTAGGTCAGCTCTTAAGACCTCTTTCTTCTCATCTTCAGTTACACAAGGCGCTCCGGCTACCCGCTTCACCGCCGTGGTGACCGCGTTTCTGTGCGTCAGGAATGCTCTCTTATAGGCTCCTGGTCCTATATCTAGCTGGAAAGATTGATAGGCTTCCGTGTTCCTCGACATGTGACGCTTCGCGCGTTCATACATCCATGATGTCATCACTGCACGGAACCAAGGCATCAATCTTTGCCTTGACCATATTCTTTCAATGGCTTTAGGTATTCTCAGAACCTTGCAGGTGGTTCTGAAAAGATCCAATTCACGACTCATCTTCACGTTGCTCAGCTGCTCAGGAGTCGGCACGGCCGTCTCCTGTTCACTCTTATCCGCGTTAGCCTCCAGCCATCTCACTGCCAGCATGGCACTAACCACCACGATTGACACCTGTTGATTCTGATCGGGCAACCCCGTAGAGTATAACTCCTCCACGTCCCATACTAGCATCAGATTCCCGCGTTTGGGGTACCGCAACGCCTGCGCCAAGCAGTGGCAAGGATACTCCCCATGGGTTCTCACTATGTTCCTTCGGGTCCGATACCCTGAGGCTCCCAGCAACGGTTCCACCTCCATCAGAATTCTGTGTAAGTCGTCTTTCTCTTCTATGATGGGGAATTCAGTGGGTAACGCTCCACTCGCTTTCTGCTTCTGGAACTCACTCACATTACCTTCGTTCAATCTCAGAAACTCTTCACCCACTACGTCTTGCAACTCGCCTTCAGATCTCTTCGGGACTGCCCGAAAGATCTTTGCCAACAAATCATATGACCTCTCCGACATTCTGGCCAACATCACGCACTTTGGCACCGAGAAAAGTTGGTCAATCAACACCTGCTGTGTCCTCGCATCCATCACCACCATGTGTGTAGGATATCTACTACTGCAATATGGTGCGGAGCTTGAACCCACCAGATATTTTGAACCAGTAGGTTTTTGATAGGCCTCACTATCTTTCAGATTCATCTCGTTCTCCAGAGCTTCTCGCCAGCCTCCGATCTTCTGCTCTGTCTGCAATGCTCCAGGGAATACTTCCACGCTGAGGGACGTCACCAGCTCATGGGACTGCTCCAGGCGCTCAAGCGATTCTATCGAACTCGTCATGCTACAAAATCCCAAGGCTGTGGTCAAGTTTACATCCGTCACCCCATGACAGTCCGCGACTAACTCCATTCCACTCTTATCCGACATGCTCAATCGTCCGTACAATCGTGCCAGTTGTCGATGCTGCTCGCTCAGCGTAATCAGACAGTGCCCCAGGTTACAAACATGTCCTTCCATCCCACTGTGTTGAGCCAAGCATGTGCCTTGCTTAAACCAATTGCTCGATGGACCTTCCTCGGACAGCTCCGTGGATGGATTGCTCTTCCGCTTCGTCAACCTCATGGCCAGCAGATGATGTATCATGGCCAAATCATGCAAACTTGCGTCATTATCCAGGTCTAACGTGATATCCGCCGTCATGTCCCAGATTAAACCGGCGTTAGGATGAGGGCACCAAGAAGGCTTCATGAGTTCCCACATCGTTACTAGACTGGTTTTCAAGGGACCGTCCCAAGAACCACAATCAAAACTCACTTGCCCCCTTAGCTCGGGAACCGAGCGTTCGACCACTCGTTCTTCCAAGATAATTCCCAGCTTGGGTTGTTCCACCATCAGCATTCCAGTTTCTTTAATCCGTTCAACCCAGAAATTGAGTACTATGACTTGCTCATTGTCGAAGTACGCTTCCCTGGCTTCTTCATTCACGAAGGGATTATACGCCATCCCCGGTATGCCAGACACATATTGGAACGACTTCAATCTTCCTAGTGTTGCAAAGTCTTTTTGTCCCTTGACTGCTTCAATCAACTCCCGGCTCACTTTCAATTCTTTGTTGGAATATCTTCTCACTTCTTCCAACTTGCGATAGCTCTCCATGTCATTCGACTCCTTATTTGGTACAGTCAACGGCATGGCCTGATATAGTTCCAGGAGTGCCCTAAGGAAGTTCCTTTCGCAATCAACTCCCTTTTGCCCAATGATCTTTATACATTCTCCCAAAACAGGAGTGGGAATACGATCCACCACGAACCTGACAAAGCAAAGGGCATCCTTACGCTTAGCGCATGCTATCGCAGAATCGTCTTTTGAAATCAACGCTCGCAGAGCTTCCATCAACTCCAGCTCCTGTTTCCGTGATTTCGAATCATTACTGGCTTCATATTCCGCCTTCTTGATGCCCATCAAGCACCAAGCCAACCGTACTTGCAGGTCGGTTCTCATGCAAGGATGAGCCAGGTATGCTGCCACCGTAGCAGGTGCATGCATCGACTCGTCGAAGTATCTCTGGAGGGCCGCCCTCCAAGAAATTTCTAGTAGTTTTTCTAATCCGATTTCGTTCGCTTCAGAGGACATTACCGTGCCGTATTCTTTTCGATTTAAGTTTGATTTCTCCGCAAGCTCTTTCAGATATTCCTGCATGTCTCGCTTCTCGCTCCAAGCCATCAGGTGCCCTCTCGCGGAGTTTCTCGCTTTCAACATCTCCATATAACCCCCTGCTGGATCTCATATGTGGACTGATTCCGGCACAGTGACTCGACTGTACTCGACCACGTCGAGTTGTCCTTCCAGTTTCAATTTGGCCAGGTTGGTCCGCGAGGGCCTGTAATCTTCCAGTCCTCCAGATCCACATTGACTGATGATCTCCATCTCTAATTTAGTGTCTCTCAGGGTGCGTGCTGTTTTCTTTGAATTTACGGCGGTCGTGGTCAGACCTGCCAAGAGCATAGGGGGTATCAGATTCTCTTTTTCTCCCCCTGTCAGTGTTGCACCATCTCCTTGCCCGCTCTCGCCTGAACGACCTGCGCTCGTTAAAGAGGCCACCACTGCGCTGGCTCTCGACTTCACCACTCTCGGGTTCACGGCTCGACTTCCTGTTTTCCCTTTTAGTCGCTTCAACCCCTTTCTGGCTCGTCTAACAGGTAATTTCTTTGTGACCTGCTGATCATCGGCACTGTCTTCTGTAACTGACTCGGTCAGAACATCCGACTCCATGGAGTTCACTATTTTCTGCAGGACCTCACGCATGATGGGTTGATTCAATCCCACCTTCATTGTGGACTGCGTCCCATATCGCCTTATCACGTCCCATGATCTTTCCATGAAACTCACTCGGCTCCAGGTTGCCCCTGTCTTGCCTTCTAACTGACTTTGATATCTCTCCCATTCCTCTTCCGGCAGCGTACTCAGGAAGGATACCCTCATTGATTCTTCGATTTTTCTCCTCCTCGGTGACTCATGGAGCAATCTCTGCGGATCCCTGCTTCGGCATTTTCTCGCCTGGCTTATTGGGTCCATCGTGGATAAGTCGGCCGACGCCTCCTTTGTAGGGGACATGAAAGACGATGGCGTCATTAGCAACAGACTTCCATCGACTTCCCCATCGTCGTCTTCACTAAACCGGTATTCTAACAAGTCTCTCTCCAACGCTCCCAGATCTGTCTCACCCGGTTTTCCCGTCTTTCCCTCGATGTCGTCTTCGTCATCGTCCTGATCCATCAATTATTCATCATCACCTGCATCAAGTTTTGGCTTGGGTCCTGAAGGTCCTTGTCGTGAGTCTATGCCCGAGTCCGGCCGAGCCGGTACGGTCATGTCTCCTGCGTGATAAAAACAATTCATCGTTATCCAGGAATTCTACGGACTCCTCGCCATGTGGTGCCAGATCCTCTATTGTTATGTATGAGCCTCCTCTGCTCTCCTTTGCCACTTCCAGCATCACTACTTTCACTTCTCCTGGCCACTTCAGTCTTGATAAATCATCTGTGGGAGAATATACTTCGTTCCACATTTCGGCCGAGACCTCTGGTCTCCTGGAAGGTCTGCAACATTCCAGCCTATGAAGCGCGGCTCCATCCCTTCACTCCACTTCAGCATTCTCTTCTCTGCATCACGAGCTGCTCCGATGCGAGGGGCAGTGATGGGAGATGTGACTGCCAACAACATCCTCCTTATCGGTGGATATCGAGGGCATTGGTCCGGCAGCGGCCTGGACCCAGAAAGCCACGCTTGCTGGTTCTCTTTCGCGTGTGCATAGGCCTCTGGTAGGAGTGGGACTCCCATAGCCGCTCCTGTATCCTTCACTACTGGTCTCAAATTCCAAAGCTTCGGGTTAAACTGAATGTGAGAAAGGTTCTCACGGCCCATTCGGCACTTGAAGTGGTTGTTGAAATCCATCAACACCCAACCTGGCTCCGCTATTCTTCCGAACAGCCTATCGTTACTGGCCAGCCCTCTCAACTCCCTCTGCTCTACCCAGTTCAGCACGGAACAGTCCACGACTGAGACCAGGTTGACATACAACACTGAATTCCTGTATGCCTTGACTTGCACGTCCGGGAACGCGAAAGACATCACCGGTCCATACACCACCGCGACGAATTCCCGCAGTCCGTGAATCAAAGCCAACGGATCGATCCGCATCATGACAGCCAAATCTGTCAGCAAGGGCATGCCACAATATTGCTTACACTCACCCGCATCCGTCGCCACCGTATCTTCTCCCGTGACGCTTCTGTTTTGTTGCAAGAGATATTGGAGCAGGAGAGTCCTCCAGTCTTTCATCTTTCTGAGCGAGGCGGTTTCCAACTGTGCATTGAACTCACGACTCGGTCCCTGTAGTTGTTCAGGGTAACGCAACAGCACAAGCAAATCACCCAGTCGACCGTAGGTCATGGCAATCAGAGTCAGGAGTCCATCCAATCTCAAATCTGCCAGCGCTTGGGTGAAGAGATTCGCCGGCCCCTTCACGAAATTTTCATGACCAAATGTCACGTATAAGGCTAATACCAGGCCAATCGACAACTTCCTGATGTCCTTGACAAAACTCGCGATCAGATTCCGGGATGCCCTAGGATAGCACGTCGACAGGAAGGATGGCGTCCATCCCACTCCCATTCCACCCAAGATGGCATCCGATCGTTCGTACTGTGCCCTCGTGGCTAGCACGTCAGCTTGAAACTTGTCCAGCGACATCGTGTTTACGTCCTGCATCAATTTCAACATCATGCCCCCAGCTATCTCCCGGGCATCAAACAAGTTTTTCAGATACACGTGTATCTCTTTTATCACTGCCGGCGCATGCTCGAACGCGTCCTCACCCAAGGTGCACAGCCTTGGTGACAAGTACAACCATACGTTATTGTGCGGCTTCGTGCGCAAAGCCATTGCCATGAGATCCTCTTCCGCTGATGTCATGTTCTTCCTGACTGTCCTGCCCTGCTCATTCTCGGCATGATCCATCTGTCTGAACCAGAGATCATCAGCCACCTGTTGTACTAACAGATGATCGTCATCCACCCCTGGTCTTAACTTCAGCAATCTGGCAAACTTGGACAGCTCCAACCCCAGAACCTCATCTAGCACCAGCCGAGTTGTGCTACAATCTTTGAGCCCCTGTATGGCATTGGAAATGTCAGCCCAAACGGCGGGAAGCTCAGATCGGGACGGGTAGTAATTGTCTGGATCTACTACTCTGTTCGGGGCAGGAATTATCACGTTGAACCTCCCCTCTGCTATCGTTGTGACCATTGTGTACACAAACTGAAGGGGTTCTGGCAATGCAGCGTACCCTGGTGACAACACAAAGACCACCTTCACCAGATTTTGGGTAAAACGTTGTTTTGCTGCTGCTTCTACCTCAGCCATCGCCGAGAGCAATGTCATTATCGCCTCCCCTATGACCTCGTTGCTCGGGATCGACCCATCCGTCAGACGTGACAACAAGCCCTGCTTTGCAGATGATAATTTGAGCTTGCAACCACTATCACCTGCGGCTCCATGCTGACCACCCTTCGTACACTTATCATCATGCCTATTGCTTGTCCCCAGTCCAATTTAGGCGCCGTCAAGAAAATCACGTCGGGCCAAAAGAGAGAACGGGGCGTATAGAGATAATCGGAACTGGCCACGATCAGATACTTTGCAGCTTTCATCTCTAAGGGATCGTAAGCTGCGAACAGGCCGTCGCCTATTGGGGCCTCCAGTTTCCCATATCTCCTGTCATCTCCATCCACCGTGGTCGTTCGGGGGTAGTCCCTTGAATACTCGCCAGGCGTCTGACCGGGTGGTTTAGCAAACTGCCTGTACATCTTGTGATGCTTGTTATTGGGCTTGTTCTCTGCCTGAAACTTGCCCTTGCGAGCAGGTTGTCGTCAGTTACCGGGCTCTCTGTCGGACGTCCGTAAGAGACCGGGTGTTCAAAGGTCCAAAGGTATTGTCCTGAGGCAACCCATTCAAGTCTGCATGCCGGAGTGTAGTTGTAGAGCTGAACTGCTCCTGCTCTGCTAGCAGCCAATCCACGCCAGGTATCCGATATAGTCGCGACACTGTGGGACTTTCTCCGCCAATCATTCTCATCGCGTCCTGCCGACACGTCAGGGTATTCATGTTCAACCTCGCGGACATGTCCGTCTTGTACTGTCCCCAATGACTCGGGTCTGATCGGTTCCAAAGCAGCAGGCTGCCTGGTTCAACTCCCTCCGCTGGCACGGCGCTCGTAGACGCTCCTGCTGCTGAAGCAGGGTTTGTCGTGGCGGGCGGATCGTTCCTCCTAGACACGGTCTGGGAGTTATTCCTGTTCTGAACCACTGATCTCCCGAGTCGGCTTTCAAGCGGTTGCGTTCTGGGAGGAGGAGCAGTCCCTAGCCTCTCTCTCACGTTCGAGCTCGGAGCGATGGGTGTGGCTACAGCCGTCTCCATTGCCAAGGGCCCTAGGCGGTTGACGAGGGATTCGGGCACGCTTGCCCTTATTCTACTTCTTCCTGTCGAGCTGGTCCGAGCCAGAGAACTGGTCGCCCTCGACTCCTGCTCCACTTCCCTCAACTGCGTCTGAAATACATCATTCACCCAGTGTCTTCCTCGTTGGGTGTTGAAATGTATTCCATCTCTGGTAGGGGCGATGTGATCAATCATGCGCAGCGTATTTTCAAGATCCAGAAGTCGCAACCCGCCAGGGTTGTTTCTCACCAGATTACGGATCATTTCGTTCCACCGTGTCACGTTGCCATTCATGAAATCTGCCACTGTGGTGCCCACCAGCGGGTTTTGTGGTATAGTGCACAGCACCACAAACCTGGGCCTGTATTTCTCCTTCAGTTCATTCAGGAGGCATACCAACAGAGGCTCCCACTTGCTCTCCGGAGTCACCGGGGCTCTCGAGACGTCGTTGGTTCCTAGCATTATCACCAGCGTATCCAGGTGATCCTCGCTCTGGAATTCCATCATCTTGATGACCTGAGCCACTGAGGCTCCTCCAAAGGACAGAGTGGTAGTCTGACCATAGACGAAGATCTCATTCAGATCCCTCACCAAACTGTCTCCTATGATCAAGTGGCGACTCCCTGGGGGGATTACCTGGTCGCTCGTAGCGGGGTTCCAGCTCATGCCATTCAGGCAGGCTCGAGGATGCTCCGCAGCTACTTGCGTGAACTGGTGACGTGTCATCAGATTCTTCCTAATGTCTACCACGCGGGACTTTTGATAGGTTCTGCCATGCGCAGTCCCCGAGGACACTACCGTGTGGGGTGCTCGCTCCGAGCTATTGGATGAATGATCGCGACGTTGGGAAGGAACGATCCTACCCAATGTCCGTCCAGTGGTTCGGTTGATCTCATCCATTGTTGCTCTGGCCACTTGGTTGAACGATTCTTGGAACTGAGGAGCGAGGTATGTGTCAGAAGGGTCCGGTATCGTGTTCCTTTGACTGGAAGCAGACGGTTTTGTCTGCTGAGGAGCCTCGGGCCCTCTCGATGCACGCAAATCCAAAGCCTCGGGCCCTCTCGATGCACACAGCTCCTGTACTCTTTCCTGGGGCATGTGTCGCTGGATCCCTCCGAGGATTTCATTGTCGCCAGAACTTCCTGTGACACTCGGCTCACCTTCGCCAAATACAGCTCCTTCAGGTGCTTTATTTCATCCTCCTTGTAGGCCACCTGCAGATCTTCATATTTCTTCTTCCATTCGTCTCTTTCTCGAGCTATCGCCCTATACTCCTGGAGTTTGGCACACAGCTCGCTCTGATCTCTCTCCTTCTTCTCCAACGTCTCGATCGTCTCCGACGTCTGGATCTCTATTTCACTCACCCTCACTCTCTTCGAAGGAGGAGCAGCTGTTGGAGAGTCGACCGAATGTGACGGGCCTGGCCCATCACATTGTTTCTTCGCTCCGATGAGTGGCTGCGCCGGTTGGACTGGTAAGGGCATCTCACCTAGCCGGTGGTCCCTCTGTTCACCTAGTCCTGGCTCACGAGCCAGGTCGTGGCCAGACATTTCTCCACGCCGCCATCTCATCAGTCGATTTCGACCTCTCTCGGCGGTCCCGGACTCACCGAAGGCCAACATCAACACGACTTCCGCAGGGCGATTCCCTCGACCCTCTCGTCCTAATGCATTGAGGAGCGCGACCACAAACATCGACAGCCCCGGGTCTTCTCGTGTAAAATCACAATCGATCAGCCGCTGATAGATCTCGTCTAGAGTCGCTCCTAGACTCGCTGAGAGGAATTCCATAAGTTCGTTTGTGTCACCCATTTCTTATCGTGTTGATTCTTACTGTCGTGTAATGTCTTCCTGTCTCGTTTCGATTCAATTGATTCAATAAACAATTTCTGATCAATCAAGATCTAAAAAACAAGTCGCGACTTAAAACCATCATTTTTGGATCCAACATCATTCAACTCTTTAAAACTCTCCATTGAATTCTCTTCTCAATTCTGATTTAAAACTTTAGCACCAAGGTGGATCGTCCACCTGTATCTTTGTCAGGGTAGCACGAATGAGCGCTGTCACCTTGATGACCTCGAGTACTCCAGGTCTTTTATGACACAAAACATAAAACATATCATAACAATAACATAACACATAAACACATAAGCATCACACACCTATATTATCACATAAAAACATAATCCCTAATATTGTACCTAAAACCTAACCTAATCTAAAACCTGACACTAATTCTTATCGAGTAACTTAATAAAAATCACTTATCGCCAAGCGCAATTCCTAGCATATGCTCAGATAGTATTTTTTATGTAAGTAAACCTCTATGTCAGTCTCTGAAAATATCACATGTACAAGTGCGTACAACTCTCTCGGATGTAGCTTTCCCCTATTAGGATCATATACTGGTAACGAGAGAGAGGTCACTCCTCTCTCAACCATAAAATCCCTAAGTCGAGTCAAGGCCAATACCAAGCTCTTTGGATCTACGTGTTGCCTATCAGTGGCCTTGGTAACCAGGAAACACAAATATTTCCCTGGTGTCTGTGATGCAACAGGGGGCAGCGCTATCATCCCTCCCGCACCAGGCCTCTGTTTCCATAAAAACTCGATGTTCTTATACTCTCTTTTGAAATCAGAGAGTATAAGAACACCAAGTCGGTTTCTTCTGTTTCCATAAAAACTCGATGTTCTTATACTCTCTTTTGAAATCAGATGCTAGTGCTGTTTTGAAGCTTACGTCCGCGATTATCGCTATAGCGCACGTGCGTTCCGTGAGTATGAAATTGCTGTCCGTTATGACGATATTGTTTGAATAATGGTTCGGTAGAACAAAATACGATTCAAAGATTTGTCCAAAAGGTGGTTTTTTAGCATTTTCGCCCTCTGTCTCTAGTTCTCCGGTTTTTCTTGCCGATTTCAATTTTTTCATTATCAGATTTTCGGTGTGGGTGAGTCCTACCCCTACTCCCCGGAAAAAAATATCCATCGACGTCCCCGTCGATCGCCCAAAGTCTAGGAGATCGAGGTTGGATTGTGGAACACGTAGGGGACCATCTGGGGCGACCCAGTTGGACTTGGTATTGTCATGACTGATGTATTTGATACCGTCTTTATCGACGTCCTGAATCGTCAGGATCGTCTCTTTTGGATCTGTCGGCAGATCATGGAGCCATTCGAGCACGCGCAAGTTCGTTAGTTCTTGCTCATGAGTCTGTTCCGCTTCTGGTTCGAACTCCACTTCCGGTTCTGATCGATCGTCGATCCAATTTTAATCCATATCATTCACCAAGTCGGTTTCTTCTAGCATCGCCACTTCGTCCAGACCCACTAGCGAGTCCATGACATCACTTACAACTATCCTGTCTACAACGAAATCCTCGCCGTTCGGATTGTATTTCTTTTTGTTTTTTCCTCTCTTGCTCTGGCGTGTTTCCATAGTGAGAGGAAAGTCAGGCTGTATTCCTTTGTCAATTTCGATTTGTTCCGGGCAGTCCCAGTCTTCCTCGGCATAAGGTAGAGTTTCATCGTCCACCTCTACTCGCTCGGTCAACTCGAGATCCAGTGGTAGGTCGCAATCGTCCACCACCTCATTCCCGTCGTTTTTGTCGCGAGTACCCCTTTCATTCACTTCACAAGCAGGATCCACTATCAAATAGTCTCCTTCTTGCATGTCCGCTGGGATGCATCAGTCCTCTGACGAGGCATTGTGTGGTTTGATATTTTCGTAATGAGCTGCTCTTCCAGTGCTCAATCGATAAAAACGACCCCCTTGGTGCACCTCTGTTATCTGAAATGGACCACGCCATTTCTTTAATAATTTCTTGGTTCCTTTTGATGGAACCACTTCCTGAAACACCCAGACGTAGTCGCCAACTGAGTAGGCTTTCGCATCAGCTGTCTTTTTATCAAACCTCCTTTTTGTCTAATTTGCACCTGTTGCGTGTTCCTCCTGCATAAGTATTTGAGGTCCTGCTGTCTTCTAATAACATCCCGCACGTACGTTTGCGGTGCTGTCCTCTTCCCCTCATATTCAGGGTAGAAAAACGTCAACGGGAGCGCTTTATCACGACCCGTTAACATCATGTGCGGGCTTATTCCCGTGGTGGAATGCTCCGTGCTGTTGTAAGCACCCATCACTTGCGGCAAGTGCTTGTCCCAGTCATCCATGTAACGCGAGCAATAGACTCTCAGCATGGATACCAGTGTGCGATTTTGCCTCTCGACTAGGCCATTCGTTTGCGGGTGATAAGTGGTCGAGTGGGCCTGCGCTACCTGCGACCTTTTCATTAACTCCTTCGTGAGATCACCCACGAATGCTTTGCCATTGTCCGATTGGAACGTGATTGGGCAGCCATGCCTCGCTATCCACACATTTATCAAATGATCGCATGTTTCTTCCGCCGATGCTGTCATGCGGGGTGCTGCTTCCGCACACTTCGTAAAATGGTCGATCATTACCAGCACCTAATTATAGCCCGTTGCTGTCAAGCAGATTTTCTGATGATCAATTTGCACCACTTCGTTGAAACCTGACGACTCTATTGACTGTAGGGGGAACCTTAGTTTCCTGGGATCCTTCGCCTGCTGACATGACAGGCATGCGGCGATCCTCTTCTCACAAGCCTTCTTCAATCCCGGCCATTTGAATCGTTTCTGTATCCTGTTATACACTTTGTCCACGCCTTGATGGCCCATCTGATCATGTGAGCGAAAGAGCAATTCGGTCTGGTACAACTGTGGTAACACTATTGAATTGTATTTATAGAGGACCTTGTCCTCCTCTTTTCGTTTGCAGGCTACGATTCCGTCCTTGTTCAGGTACAACAAGTCGTTTCGCTTCAGGTAGAACTGCTTCAAGATCTTGTAGCTGTCTTCTTCCAAGTCTCCCTTGTCAGGTGCTCCATTCTCGATCCATCTCTTCAGACTGCTCGTCATCCTATCATTTCGTTGAGCCCTTAGGAGATCCGACAGCGTGTACCTGGTTTTCAAATACGTCTTTACCACGTTCATTTGCCCACTCATTATCTCCGGAGCATGAGCATCGTCCATCAACTTGACACACCATATCTTTTTCAAAGGCGTCGCTTCCTGCACAAATGGTTCCAGATTGGTACGGACGACCGTACCATGTGGCAGCAATCTGGTTGGGCGTTTCGAAACTGCTATCAGCTCGAGCTCGTCTGCGGCATTATCTACCACAGTGCCTTCTTCATCTGAGGTGTATCTGTCCCTGTCTGGATCCTGATGCGTTTCTCGGTCCAGCCCACGCTGCTTCCAGTCTACCAATAAGGAGTGGTTTGAGATTTCTGACATATCGGAATTGGAAGTTGTTTCAGATGTGTTGTCCCAGGACTGGGGCCTCGAGTCAACACTTGAGTCGACTGATTCACCAACATCATATTCCAAGTTGTCTGAGATGTTTCTCGACTCCCCGGACAAAACTCTGTCCATCGGTCGCTTCGAACCCGACTCCCCGGACAAAATTCTGCCCCTAGGTGGTCTCGTCAACCTCTCCCCGGACAAGTCGTTCTGCACGGGCTCAAAGGTGTCTGACTCCTCAGACGAGTCGTCCTTGACTGGCTCGAAGGTATCAGACTCCCCGGACATTGTCTCGTCCACGGACGAACAATCTGGGCTCGGCTCGTATTCTTCTTTTGCATCCGTGAAATGCACTCTCCTCGTGAAGCTAGATTTCGACTTGATCCTGACTTCCTCAGTGGTTTGGTTCTGATTCAGTGTTCCATATTCAGTGAACGAAGTTCTCAACAAGACCTCCTTCGGCATCGAGCTCACCAGCTGGTTGACTATCGACCTGCAATCCCGTTCAACGCCTCGGCTGCGAATGGACACTGGCCTCTTCTCTGTTCTCTCGGTGACAGTCAACCGCTGCATGGTCTCCATCCACTCACGATCATGCCTATCCACTTCCCTGTCCAACAAGTCACGGAGTTTTCCCATGACGTCCGGCGCCACGTTCACCGTCCTGTTCAATAGAGCCATGCTGTTTATACCTAGTCTGGTAAGTTCTTGCTGTACCAAGTTGGATCGGACTAGCAGATCCAACGGAACGGGCTCGCCTCTGGCTAAAAGCTTTATCTCCGCGGCCGTCTCCACTGGAAGGTCAGGGTGTCCGGGTATAGGATGCCCTGACTTGTCTAACCACCTAGTAAGTGGCAGTTTGTCGTAGGTTTCTTTGTCCAGAAAGGAAAACCCGTCTTTGATTTCTGATTGGTTAGCCTGTTTCTCCTCGAGGCGCTCATAAAATTCTGTCTTTTTACTGAGGCTATCTGCGTTCTGGTGCTTGTCACGGGTACGGTGCTCTATGATCATGTGGTATCCATCTAGGCGCACGATCCAACGACCAATATAACTTTGGTGCATCGAATAGGTTTTCAGCCAGGCAAGGGCACGATTATCCACACGTAACTTGAAGGGAGCACTCCCCAAGTAGGCCCTGTATTTTTCCACGAAAGTGATCACCGCAAACATCTCCGCTTTTGGTGCGCCGTACTTCATTTCAGTATCACTCAGGACTTTACTCCCGTAGGCTATCGGACGAAGAACCGTTCTCCCATTCCACTCCTGCTCCTTGTGAAGTATGCCCTATATCGCAACCACTGATGCATCCGTATCCAGCACGAACATCCCCTTCTCTGTTGGCATGCCGAGGACCGGTGCCTCGCAAAGTTCACGTTTGATGTTTTCAAATGAAACTTGTGCCTCATCAGTCCAAGTGAACTTTTTGCCCTTGTTTCTCATCAACCTCTGCACGGGGTATATTTTGTCAGCATACCCCTTGATGAACTCTCGACAATAATTAGCGAATCCCAAAAACTCATCAGCTGGGTATCTGTTTTAGGCGCCTTCCAGGTCAGCACCGCTTCAACCGCTTCAAGATCTGGTCTCACTCCATGTTTGTCCACCAGGCGGCCCAGATACTTTATGGAATCCCTGAGGATTTCACTCTTAGAGGGTTTACATTTCAGACCCGCCTGCTTCATGCAAGAAAACACCTCCTCCAACCTTTCTATGTGGTCTTCTAAGGTTGGTGTTGCAATCACGACATCATCGACATAACACATGATGAGATTCCCGTATTTCTTAGTGACGCTCGTGAGTGCCTGGGCCATCAGTCGCTGGAATGTGGCCGTCGCATTGCACATCCTCTTCCACTGGAACAATCCCAGCTCACACGCGAAGCCTGTTTTCTCTCGATCTTGCTTTCTGAGTGGCACTTGCCAGAACGCAGAGCCCAAATCCAACGTCGTGAAGATCTTCGCGTCTCCCAGCTTGGATAGGCTCTCATCGATGCGAGGAATCGGGTATGCGTCCTTTATAGTCACTGCGTTCAGATAACGGAAATCACAACAAAATCTGAGTTGTCCCCCTTTCTTTTTTGCCATGACCACGCCACAAGCCCATGGGGACTTCGACGGCTCGATCATGTCGTACTCCATTAACATCTCGCTTCCTTCCTACACGCTTCTGACTTGTTTGGGGTCATTCTTCTCGCCCCTTCCCTATGAGGTACCGAGGCCTCTTCTATCTCAATTTCGTGTTCTACAAAATTACAACAACCTATGTCGGCCTTATGTTTCGAAAAAACGTCTGCGTTCCGATTTAGCACCGCTCTGAGCGAATCTAGTTCCTTGTCTGATATTTTACTCTTCAAATGTTCTATCTCGGGTAGGACAGGTTTATTCGCTGCTAGCTCTGCTTCTGTCGGCCTCTCAGGAAAGTTGGAACAACTAGACAGCCCATCATCTGTTTCCGACTTCATTGAAAACTATTTCCTAGAAGATTTCAATTCATTCACTCTTATCATTATACATTCTTGGTTCGCATGCAATGGACATTTAGTTACATCAAACTTTTTCAAGTTCTCCACACTCTGAAAGTCAATAACACACTCACACACAGTCCGCTCTGAGTGAGTGAGAAGCTTCTTCCTAAAATAGTCGAGCTTTTACTGTTTGGATTTGGTACCAGACACACCTGTCTGTCATTGCTGAGTTCATTCAAGTTCCTCATCCTAAACGTCGCTACTACGGCTTGGTTTGGTTTTAATCTAACTTTTCGATCCAGAAAAATCGGCACCTTGGCCTGGTTAATTAAGATCTTATTAAGGGGTCTCTTTTCATACTTTCTCTCAGGATCCTTGATCCTAATCAACCCGTCATTGAGATCGATCGTGACGTCAAAGTTGCGCACGAAATCCCTTCCTAAGATGAACTGATCGGATTCGTCCAAATTCTCCACTACTAGGAAGCTCGTCCAAAGATGTCTTCCTCCGAGCTGCAGTGAAATGATCGGGGTTCGTCCAGTCACATAGATCGCTCCCTGATTGGCAGCTGCCATTCTGATGTTTGTCGGTATGAGATCCGACCTTTCGAAACCCATGTCGGTCCAATTTTTGACTGGCATGACACTAACCACTGCTCCCGTGTCTAGCAGTCCCTTAACTGAAAGTTGCCTGCCTTGCACGTCTAGCACGTGTGCGGCCAGATCGGCCTCGCAACCTATGTGCACCGCTTCTTGTTCGAGCATCGCGTTGTGTCCGATTCGTCTAACCTTCAGCTCCTCTTGACCAATGTATATCCGGCCAATCTGATCGTTCGCATCAGTTATGTGAGCTTTTGTGTAGATGTTGATGCCATCCACATTCATTAGGATCGGGTAAGGGCCATGGACATCGATATAATGTCCATCCACTTTCATCAGCCTCGGGCATCCTGTTGTGAGCAGCGCTCGCACTGCCCTGGATGGAGTCCAGTTTGGGATCTTTCTCCTTCAGATAGTCGGCATAGATGTCCAGGTAGACTAGTGTAATCTCAGATGGTTCACTCAAGTTCTTGACCACCTGGTGCCCTGCAACTGAGATAATGGACATTATTTTCGTACCCTCCTTCGTCATGCCGAAGGTTCTCCCAGATATAACGTTCAGTTTTAGTCCCTGTTTCCCTGGTTCCTCTTTGTCTTCTATTTTCGTCGTTTTACCCTGAATATTAAAACTTTCTCGAAGATCTGTGCTCTCCAGCTCCGACCTTACCCATTGCTCCACTTCTTTCGTGGCTAGGTCCTGTTTGACATTCTGCAGCGCTGTCCTTGCCGCCAGGCCGTAATCCACCTTGAGTGGGCTAGACGACTCTGCCTCGAGGTTCGAGGCTACCACCTCGTCAGGCAGTGTCTTTATCTTTTTGGTCGTGAAGGTGCTCGGTGTCGTCTCCTTCCTCCGAGATTCAGCCTCGTTCATCAGACGTGCTCGACTGGCCTTGACACCCGAAAGCGCTTCTTCGTGGCGGGGATGTTTCGCGTCCGATACTGCATCCCAAAATTGAGTACAATCCGACTTGAAGTGTCCCTCCAAATTACAGAAGAAACACCTCGGACCATATTTCATGATGAGCCCTCTGACGTACTCTTCATGATCCTCGTCGGTCGCGTCGGCGTCGTCGAGAAAGTAGCCTATCGCCTTCATGTTCTGTTTGTATGCAGAACACGCGGATACGTGATGGTCCATCGAACCACAATTCGCACGCGACCTCCTCTTATCCATGTCATCGCGAGGTTTGTACCAACTGGAATTCGCACCAGTGTTTTTCCCGCTATAGTTGCCATAATTGCTGTAACGGTTTTGCGCCCTCGGTTTTATGAGTAAATACTCGCGTGACTTCATACGCAAATCGTCGGGCGTGGGTACCTGGTCAAGTGACAGGGTGAAGTGTGTGGCCAACATCGTCTTCAACTCCTCACTCCTTACTCCGTCCATGAACTTCGAAGCAATCGCCAAGTTTCGCTCAGATATTTTCTCATCTGGGTTGCTTCTCCTCCTAAGCAATTCAAGGTCGTCCAAAAATTTATCTATGGATTCGTCATCTCTTTGATGCCTCTTTTTGAACTTCACCATAGCCTGGTGCCCTTGTACTCCAGAGCCGAAACGATTCAGCAGGATGTCGAATATCTTGCGAGCGCTGTCTCTCTCATTGGTTCTTTTCGCCATTACACAACTTAGTGCAGTACCCTCTAGGTTGCTCGTTAGCGCGCTGCACTCTTGTTTCTTGGAGAGAGTCTCGCCCTCAAAGTGTAACTTCATCACCTCTATCCAAGTATCAATGCAGCCGTCTGTCTCGTCTTTATATGACTTCGGCTTTTTCAGTGTCCTTCTTGACCTCTCTCCTCTCTCGGTTGACTTCGAGAGCTTGGTGATAAATGTTTCGAGAGATCTGTTCAGGGGCTCAAACATCGAGGCATACATCGTTGTGTCCTGTGAGACTGTAGTCAGATCTGGTACTGAACTGACTTGTGGCACAGTTGGCAACCTTGTCTCCGGGGTGGCATCTGCCTCCGGCGGGACTGGATTCGTCCAGCCAGGCCTCGACGGGGCTGCCCTTGGCCGCTCCTTGTTTCTAGGTTCGTAGTTCGTTCTCGAGCCTTGCTGGGCTCTGGCATTGCTGCCCGTACCATCTCCATCATTCGCATGGCGTGAGCGCTCCCTTGGGTTGGAACGCTCCTGCCAATTGCTCCCATTCAGGATCGCGTCAAGCTTCCGCACCATTGAGTCAGACTTTGCATCTAACCTTTTCTCCAGGCTAGTCATCGTGTGGGCGTAGGTACTTTCGTTCTACAATCGTTCGATCTCCCTGGTCATCCTAGCCTCTCTTTCGTATGACTCCTTGTTTGCCTGTGCCAGGCTCTCCGCCAGGCATTGATCGGTGTTGCGAATCAACTCAGCCTGATCGACCCTCGCCTGCGACTTCACGTGCGTCAGTTCTTCTCTCAGATTCTCTTGACCTTTGTGAGCTCTCTCATCAACCTGATCTATTCTTTTAGTCATGTCCCGTCTCAGTTCATCTAGACCATTCATTACGCCAGCGAACATGTCACTTAAGTCGCCAGTGGCCCCAAATGACGGGGTTAGTCCCAGAGAAGATGAGTTCAACTGCGGCTGCAGCCTGGTGCTTGATGACGCACCGCCTTTTTGCTTGCTCATCGACGTCATTAATCTGTCGAAGGTTGATGACGCTCCCATCGTTATCCCATCTGACATGGGCCTGGTCGGCGAGGCTGACGACGCCTTCCTGCTCATATCGTTCCTTGGGCACGATGTGAAGTTCACATCCGGATGGGTTATCTCCGGGTAGTCATAACTGGAAGTTAAACCTACAGTTGGTAGTGACGCCATGCGCTCGTCGTACAAAGACTTCCAACTCTTCTTGGCCTTCGAACCCGGTTGTTCTTCACTCGGGCTTATACTCGACATCATCGCGTTGTTGCTCTGCTTGGCCAGAGATGAGTGGGTACTAGCCGAATGTGAATATTCTCCCCTCCACCTATGACTCTTGGTCTCCGATTTGGACATTCCCTTGAATAACACTTCCTCTCGCGGCTCGACCTCGGAACGCTCCGAGGTCTCCTCCGTCCTCTCGACTTCCTCCCGCTCGAGGTCCTCGCTCGGCTCAAAGTCGGGTCGAATGAGCGTCTGTTCTCCCTCGTCAAAGGGGTCCACAAGCGTTTCGCTCGCGTTTCCGGCTTCGGCGCTCCGCCTTTGATCGGCATCGAGGTTTTTCTCGCTCCTTAATCTCATTTCGCTCACTGAAAGATCAGGTTGACCTTTAGTGGATTCGGTTTCGGCAAACACGTCGGAGGCGCTGCTAAACGAGGACTGGCTACGCCTAGTTTTAAATTTTCGCGTGCTGCCCTTGCTCAGCCTGGGAATCTTAGTAGTCGATCCTAACGAGTCCCTGCGCTGCATGCTTTGTGACAAAAAACAATATTCGTATGTCGAAAAGTCAGTATCAATCTCTTAGGTTTCTCAATGACAATCTTAGTGACTCAGCTAGAGTTACACACACAGGGCCTGCTCAGTATTGATATAATGCTAACTCAACCCTGTTGTATAGTATAACAGTATCACAAAGTTTCCACAAGATATAATCAACACACAAAACACAATGGATAATCCGATCAGAATATCCTACAGGTCACAGCGACCTTTTTCCAGTACCAATTTATTGCCACACAATTTATCAAGTCACTGCTTTGTTAAAATTAAACAATCTTTGATAAAAAGCAGTGATGACTCAGAAACAGATCAATAAAACTTAGTCTTAAAGAAAAAGACTTCCCTCAATCGGAACGATCCGAAAGAACAAAGCCCAGGACACAGTCTTGTCAAGTGGGTGTGTATTTGCCTAATACACCCACCGAGGTCTTCTTTTAGGTGCCCTGCGATTGCCCGAGCTGTCCTATTAAGTAGCTCAAGGCAAACTCTGATCGAAAATTTCTAAAGTCTATGAAAAAGCTCCCCCACACCCGGAACGCTCCAAGTGCACGAGAGCAGGGAACAACTTTTCCTCTCAAGTGAGTGTGTATTTGCCTAATACACTCACCGAGGTATTCCTTAATTTGTTCCCGGATTGCCCGAACTTTCCTAATAAGTAGCTCAAGGCAACCACACAACCAAAATCACAATCAAAAAAAAAATTTTGTTCGGGTACTTCTGATGCACCCGATCTAGAATCCAAAGTTGATAACAAATTTCCGGGTCAAAATGGGCTCTTATGATCCTTATAAGCACGCCTAATAGCCTAATATGATCTTAATTAAATGGATATTTTCCGTCTCCCAAATTGCCACAGAAGGTTTCCTCAAGCTTCTAACAAGGAGGGTTGCTAAGAAGTTTAAGTAACTCCGGAGGGTTGTTAAGACACTTAGCCTACCTCGGAGGGTTACTTCGGAGGGTACCTTAATCACCCAAGTTACCTCGGAGGGTCCCCTTGAATTTACTAAGGAGGGTCAATAAGATGCTTAATATGCTCCGGAAGGTTACTTCGGAGGGTACCTTCAAAATTTTCAAATTTCTGAACCTCACTTAGAAGGGCCTTCAATTAACTTCAGGAAGCGTCAAAACAAGCTAAATTCTCTATGAGGGGGTGTTTTAACTTCTTTGGATGATCTCGTGGAAATTTTCCACTAAGGAGGGTTGCTAAGGGGTTTAGCTGACTCCGGAGGGTTACTTCGGAGGGTTCCCCAAAAATCAAGAAAAAAAGTTATGTTACCGCAATAAAGTCTCTAAAAGCGGTCCACCTGACTTAAAACTAGGTTGGCTGACACGGTCAACCTTCCCAGTTGGATAAAAAGGTGTTTTGATAAAATTTTCTGCCGCTCGGAGGGTTACCTGTGATTTGGACCCTCCGAACCAACAAATTCTAAAAAAAATTTCTTTTCCGAGATTATCAACCCAAAAACGGTTGCGATCCGGAAAAGTAGTCCAAAACGTCGACTTATGGTACCAAAATTATCCCGATCGGTTGACCAGTCTTGAGAAATTGCCGAAAACATGTTTGTCCAAATGGCCTTTTTTCACCACCTATAAAGGTTCTGAGAAACGTTTTCCGCAATTCCTATTGAAAGTGCCTAAAAATAATTGAAACAAGCGTAGTAGCCCTGTACGGAACTGGAACAATGCAAAAAACCGGACCAAAATTGGTTTGGAGACAAAAATTTGGCCAATATCTATCAAATTTGGACCCTCCGATTCCTTCCTTTTCCAATCCTTAAGTCGTTAGCTCTATCCACGGAGCTAAACGGAGGGTTACTCAAGAATTTTTCTGGCAGCCGAGCACGTTATCCTAGCACGCTCCTAACACAAAAAATTTTATTACTCTAACTCTAAAAACTCAAAAACTCGACCCCCAAAACAGATTGACAAGTTTCAGAAAATTATCAAAAATTTGATCGAAAAATTTTGGTTTTTTCCAACTTCTACTGAGTCTTTTCTCACGCGGTTTCTCTAGTTAGAGGGATCGAACTACGTAGCTACTCCCTATATAAAAGCTTTTTGCTGTTCGGAAAAGCTCGGATATCCAAAAATTTGGGGTTCTATAGTTTGTCAAAAATCAGTAATTTTCGACAAAATTTTTGTGTTTCTTGGGTCTAAATAGGAGATAAGTAATATATAGTAAGGACAATAATCTATTAGTAGTCGTTAATGAATAGTACTATACCCTCCTTTGCACCAAAATACCCGAATTAAGACCCTTAACTCGGAAATTTGTAATCGATGGAGGGTACAATCGGACCGCGCCAATCGTGCCCCCCACCACTTAAGTTTTAACGAAATAGTACCCGAAAGATACTAAAATTGCTTCAACGATACCCAAGAGTCATTGCGGATCTTGTCCCTATGTCCCTGTTGAGTGTGGAACACGTCGGTCAGCTTGCCACTCTACCCTCCGGTCACAGGCAAAATCACCATTAACGTGCTTAAACACTCAAATTACACTCGAGAGAGGGTATCCAACCCTTCACCAAAACACACAATCTCTCTATTAGAAATGATATAAATCAATCTGAAACAACAACAAATAGGAAGGTCAGATCACATCTCGTCCGGAAATAACATATAAACTGTCACTTTACGTTTTTTACTGTTTTTGGTCTTTTTTGGATTTTTTACTGTTTTTTGTACTTTTTTGTTTTCAAATAAATTGTTTTTGGTTTTTTCTTGATTATGCACTATTTTTGTTTGGTTTTACGCTCTCTCTTTAATTTTTTTTGGTCCTGGGACATCGGGACAAGCGGGCTCTAGATTTCCCACCTAACCCTCCGGCCCCCGGAATTTTCGTTGTTAACTAAGTTAAAAAGCTAAATAGTACTGGACGGAGGGTACGCACCTTCCCCCTAGTACAATAACGGTCATTAAGGCCTCTAACTCGGGCATGCGCCCGGAGCGGAGGGTTCGTCGCTGAAACGCTCGCTGATCATGATGGTCTTATGCCTTTGACAGGCCCACCCAGGAGCTCCATAAAAACGTCTATGTAACATTCGCCCAAATACTACACAGCGACGGAGCGTAGAAAAAGTACCTATTAACGACTGGCAGGCGTCAGTTACCTTAATCCTAATCGTTTTCACCGTCTCGACCTTGCCAGTTGATTTTCTGGTCTGTTTAGGGCTAAGTAAAAAGTTACTATTTTTAGGCCATCAGTCAAACGACTTTTGATCAGCTTTCGTTTACATGCGAACACAACCACATAGCTGAGTCTCGGATCCTCAGACTACGTGATTGTCATTAAAAACACGGCTCGAACAACCTATTTTAAAATGTTTTTGTGTGACAGTTCTATATTAAATCCATTGGAGATGGATTGACCCTTTTTTCCTTCTAGCTACTCATATTCTAAAATAACAAACTATACCGGTGTTAATTTAAAGTTTCACGACATCCAAGTAGCTCTACAGTCAGTTTTATATAGTCCCTTCACATAAGACAGTCTCTGGGGGACCAAGCCTCCGCTCCCGTAATCTTCCTGAGATAACGTTCTTATCTCTTCCAACTTGTGGTACGGGAGGGTTCCGTGGAATATTCCTTCCCCACTGAAGCTTCCTTCTCCACTAATATCCACTGATAAGGGTCTTATCGTGTGTTGTTGCCACGATAAGAAGCTTCGTATTTTTCGTCGCCTGTGTGACCGTTTTTCACAATATTTGTCGTTGTTCTGCTTTTTCGTCGTTTTTCGTCAAAATGGCCGTCTTTTTGTATTTCTCAGAAATATTCACTTTTCAATCGAAATTTTGAAAATAAAAATTCTAGAATATTCCTACCCTCCTTCGCAATACTTTTTCGTTAAAAAGGCCTTTATTCGTTTTTTCTCGTGTCGCCGGAAGGTTGCGCTGTGTCATCTGGCAGAATGGCACATGTACATAGCGACGAAGGATCACATGAAGAAATATCAGAAGGAAGATCGACAGTTCCTGGCGGAGATAGGCCCGGAAGCCTTCAAGAGACCTCTGCTGACCCATCGAATTGCAATCACCACAGGTTGGAAGAGAGTTGGTAGGGTGTCTAGAGACAATACCAAAGCAAGAGATTCGATACTGGAGGAAGACTTGGCGAAGAACGTGAGCTTCAGCCTGCACAATTCCTTTTGCTTGAACAGGGAATTTAAAACGAAAGGTTTACCAAATCAGGCAGCGAGGTTGCAAAAACAGAGGGAGTGGATGCGATCTTACGAACAATTGAGAGTATGGGTGTGCCAGTCGGTCATATTCGGAAGTTTGACCTTGAGAGAAGCAAAAAACACTTGATTTTGGAGTGAAATTTAATTTTTCAAAATTTCGAATGGAACCTGTCATGCACGATTTTCTCGCGATAACTGAAAATCAGAAAAGAGAAGTCAGAACAATCGAGTAACAAGCGCGGGAAAGTTGCTAAATAAAACGGTGGGAAATTGCTATTCGCAATTTCTGTCACAATAGAACAAGAGTAGAGCTGTCCCATCTGAAACAGAGACAAGCGTATTCCCGAGAACTGGATTGTCATTACTCGATTGGATTATTATTTGAACTGGACTAGAGTGAACCTTCGATGGAAAGGTGGACAGCTTGAGTGTCCCAATGGTTCACGAGAAACTATATCCTAGAGTTAAAACTTGTCCTTGTCATTGAAACTGATAAACATTAAAACTCATTTAGTTACATTATTTAATTCTCGAGTTGATTACCGACTGAAGTACTTCCCTTTCTTGAGCGTGCTACGATGTGAGTACTTAATTTAAATTTCTAGAGTGTGTTTTATAATTGTTATGTTGAGGTAAGGCGAGTTTTAGGTTGATCCATCTGAAATGGATCAAAGTTCCACTGTCTAATAAAAAGTAACTTAACAGATTGTTCCAACCCGGTTTTTAACGGCGTTCATGTATTTTGGGTATCTAGAGACCTAAGTATGGGGACGTTTCTAATTCTAGAGTGGGGGGATATTTTAGTAGTAGCCTTTAAGCTGTAACGGGTAGTAGTCTCATGTCACAAACGAACCGAACTGGCTCCGACTGTTCTTGAGGTAGAAAAACACAAGAGATGGTGTCCCTGACCCTTGAGCCAGTGGTTATAGGGCCTATTTTTCTTAAGCCTCATGTGTGACTGCAGTAGACGAATGTTACATAGTGTTTTTATGGCGCTCCTGGGTGTTTACGACATCAAGACTACGGAGTCGAACCCACTTGAGACAGCTTCGGGCTGAATGCCCATTCTAGAGTACCGGCGGTACGGTTCGACAGGAACGTGCAAACCCTCCGGTTGTACCGTGATAGCTTTTTAAGAAAACTCAAGAAAACTTCCTGGTACGCTCTCCGAACGAGGCTTAGCTAACCGAGTAAAGGGGGGCAACTAGGGGGACAAAAACACGAGCAAAAAGACAAAAAGCAAAACAAAAACCAAAAAAGAATAGAAAAAGGAACAAAAACCATAAAACGAAAAAAAACAGTGACTTTGACACCAGATTAGTTGGATCAAACCTTTATATTAATTAAATAGTATACCCATACTGTTTTACAAGTTCGATCGTTTCGATCAACCTAGCAATTTAAACCAGTAAACTGAATAAAGTGCCCGAGTGTGGGGCGTTGTCAAGGGTTTTCAGATAGCTTGGAACTTAGCTGGACCAATAGGAGACTTCACTGGAAGAGGTGACCAGCCGAGTGGGAAAGTGGTTCAGGGACACTTGAGCTGAACCAATAGGAGACTTGACTGGAAGAGGTGACCAGCCGAGTGGGAAAGTGGTTCAGGGACACTTGAGCTGAACCAATAGGAGACTGGACTGGAACAGGTGACCAGTCGAGTGGGAAAGCAGCCAAGAAGGATTTGGCAATTCTCGAGTTCTCAAGTTGGGCAGAACGGGTATCGTTAAAATCCACATTACATTATAGGAGATAAGTGTAAAATAGGATAAGCGACATCCCCCGGTTTTGAGGAACGTTTTTACTTGAGCAGGCCTGGAGACAGGTCTACGGTTTTCTCTTGAGAGGTTTAGCACCCGGCGCTTAAGGTAATTTTAGGCTTAAGAAGGGGGGCTAAAAAGGGGGGAGGTTAGAAGGGGGGCTGGTTAAGTTAGAGGTTAGCGGTTGTAAATTGTAAAAAGGAGGGAAATTAGAGTAACTAATTAGTCGACATAGTTGACTTAGTTACATTAGACATTAACACGCGTTGGTAATATTAGGTGGATATCGAAATTTGAACTCGAGTTAAGGAAGGTACCCTGGTCGGATTGGTAGGGGGGAAGTGACATAGACAGTTGTTGTAATACCCCATAAGATCGCTAGCAGGGTGAAGGAAACGCGTGGCAATTAGGTACCAGACATTTTTTTCGATAGAAGGTAGACATTTGTCACCTTTGAATTTTAGGTGGGCTCATCTTTCTGTTTTTATTACTTTTTCTTGCTTAGATTTTTGTTGCATTTTGGTGAGGATTTGTGTTAAAATTTTGTACGAACAGGTGATCACAAGATACCTGCGCACAGGTTTTGGTCTCAAGTTACTTGGAACATTGAAATAGAGGTAGCCAAAAAGAGAAATAATAAAAAAGGGGGTCAGCATTTGGCTGTTAAGAGAGGATTTTGGGAAAATTTTACTAGAGCTTGAGTGGTGGTACAAGGTACGGCGAATCAATAAGTCCCCATAACGAAGAGGAAAGAAGTCCCACCACCCAGACACTTCTCAACAGTCTTGGGACAGTGCCGAAGAAGTCTTAGGACAGAGCAGTCTGGGGACAGTCTTGGGACAGTACAGTCTTGGGACAGTGGTCTTGGGACAGGGTCTTGGGACAGGGTCTTGGGACAAGGGTCTTGGGACAGGGTCTTGGGACAAGGTCTTGGGACAAGGTCTTGGGACAAGGGTCTTGGGACAGGGTCTTGGGACAGGGTCTTGGGACAAGGTCTTGGGACAGGGTCTTGGGACAAGGTCTTGGAACGGGGTCTTGGGACAAGGTCTTGGGACAAGGGTCTTGGGACAGGGTCTTGGGACAGGGTCTTGGGACAAGGTCTTGGGACAGGGTCTTGGGACAAGGTCTTGGGACAGGGTCTTGGGACAAGGTCTTGGGACGGGGTCTTGGGGCGAGGGTCTTGGGACAGGGTCTTGGGACAGGGTCTTGGGACAAGGGTCTTGGGACGAGGGTCTTGGGACAGGGTCTTGGGACGGGAGTCTTGGGACAGTAGTCTTGGGACACTAGTCTTGGGACAGTAGTCTTGGGACACTAGTCTTGGGACACTAGTCTTGGGACAGTAGTCTTGGGACACTAGTCTTGGGACACTAGTCTTGGGACAGTAGTCTTGGGACACTGGCCTTGGGACAGTAGTCTTGGGACACTGGCCTTAGGACAGTAGTCTTGGACAAGAGTCTTGGGACACTGCCGGAAAGTACTGGGACGGTACCGAACAGTCTTGGGACAGGAGAAAGAAGCCTGGGACGGTACAAAGAAGAGTAGGGACGGCAATTGGAAGTCTTGGGACAGTATAAAAATTGAAGTAAAATTACAAGAAGTGTTTTAAGACAGAATTAAGATAGAACAAGACTAAATGGAACCAGGTACGGTTGAGACCACAAATAAGGAAAGTTTCTCGAAAAGTTAATAAAGAGAACTGAAACAAGGTTTTCACCACGTTGTATATTTTTTTTTAAGAAATATTTTTTTCTCGAAAGATTTTATTCTTAGAATAGGATTGTGTATATAGTAAAATTGTAAATAAGAACAATTGTAAATAGAAATAATGAGGCGGAGCAGGGTACCGGTAGCTGAAAAAAGACCTACCGAAGCAAAGTATAATTCGTCGCTACGCAAAACAACATCAATGGGCCCAAAGATAACAAAGAAGAACTTTTCAGTTAACATGGTCAGCACAAGGAGTACAACGGAGAGAGCAATAGAGGGCATGGAAAGGGAACGAGTAGAACCCACCATCGAGATTGATCTAGAGACACCTGATCAAAGTGTTGATGAAACAAGGAAAATAGCGACGGAGTCAACTCCAATGCCCAATGCAGAAGAACCAAACTCGAAACCCATAGAATTCTCACCAATAGACAACGTGGAAGATGCAATAGGCAACACCGAAGAAACGGTGAAAGAAGACTCTCAAGTAAAAAAGACATCTTTTACAGAAAGGTTGGCGATGATGGTCGGAATAAAAACGAAAGAGAACGTGACTGAAGAACCAAAAGCTGAAAGAGCACGAACATTTGGAACAGTAAGCACGAAGACGACAGAAGCCAATCCGAGAGAGGAACAAACTAGAGCAGAAGCGACGGCCGAAGAAAGACCGACGGCTGACCATGAAGAGGCTACTCTTGAGCTAGGTGACTTGATGGCGAAACTGAATCAGATCGACAAAAAGCTGAAGCACAGCGAAGAGGACAGAGAAGTGATAAGAAAAGAATTAAGATACAACAAAAACGAGTATCTGGATAGTTATTTTAACCTGGCCAAGGCAACAGAAGAGAGACTCAAGGAGATGTCAGATAATGTAGAAACCACCAATGAAGAACGAGATAAGAAAATCAAAAAAGATTTGCAACAGTTAAAAAACCGATATGATGATGTCAACAGCCAATTAGGTAGCCTGGAAAAGAGAATGGACACAATGAGTAAAAATCAGGCCGAGAGTTCGTGTGCAATACAGGCGAAATTGGATGCAATCTTGAGTAATTCTACCTCACAAGAAAGACCGGCAGCAGATCGCACGCAAGGCACCAGAGTTGACTTTGTGGAACCACAAAGGAACAAACGGCAATCGACACCGTTGCCCTTAACCCGGGATACGGTGAGCATAGCACCAACAGCTGCTAAAACAATCATGAAGAATGGAATGTCAAGTACAACGACTGGTCCGGGGGACTCAACAGCTAACAGCAACGCAGGTCCGGATGCTATGACATGGGCAAACACTTGGGAGATGATGAACAGGACTCTAGAGGCCTTCGCCACGAGGAACACTAACTCGAGCGATAGGAGAGATGGGAAATCAAGAAAAAAACATTCAAGAAGCCAAAAGAATTCAAAGACGACTCAGATGGATGCATTGACACGTGGGTGGAAGTGATGAGATTACATCTAGAGCAAGACAACTTGAACGATGAAAGACAAGCATGCACAGCCATACTCAGCAATTTAGAAGGCACAGCATTAAAATGCGTGGTTGCGAAGAAAGAAGAAGAACGCGATACCGCGGACAAGATCTTCGAGATATTGCTGAATCGATTCGGGTCAGGCATGAAGGGTCACCAAGCGATGATGCGATTTGAAAAGAGAAGGCAGAGGGACGACGAGTCAATAGATCGGTTCCTAGATGATCTCGAGAGCTTGAGAAGAAGGAGTGACCCAGAGGAGTCGACAAACAGAAGAAACTTTAGCATTGCCTCGAAGTTCATTGATGGGGTAAAAAGTGACGACTTAAGGACAATGTTAGCAACATACTACACATTGTCGAAAGACAGCGCACCAACCCCAGAAGAAATGAGACAGAAATCAAGGGAATACATGCTGATGAAACCCAAGAAATACTCGTATTCAGAAAACAGGAACACGCAAGGGGGAAGTCAACCGCAGAGGTCGTCATGGTACAAACCTAGAGATGACATGGACAAGCGCAGATCATGCGCGAACTGCGGGTCGGCGGATCACCACGTGGCTGACTGCACAACATACAAACAAGGCATGAAGAGTCTAGGATATGCACCAGATGAGGAGGACATGAGCCAGATGGAGGAACACGAGTACTATAGTGGCTTAATCATCAAGATAGGCGCAAGATGCTTCTTCTGTAACCAGGAGGGGCACTTCCGAATGGATTGTCCCTTGTTCTGGGAAGCGGTCAAGGACCAGAGTCACCCTAAACATAAGTTGGCATTAGCGGCGGTGCAGAATCAGCGGAACAGGCAAAACGAATTTGAATCGAGGAACTTAGGAGCACCAAGCACGGAATTGCCGACGAAGACAGTGAAAGCTGTATCACATGTTAATGATGCCATAGAATCCGCGGCAGGGAACTCTCTAGAGATAAATTATGAGAAAGCGGCGACGGAAGCAATTGCCAGAGTGAAACAGGATCTGGCTGCGAAAGAAATAGAGCAACGACTAAAGCTGGAGATAGAAAGACAGAATTTTAACGAAGCATTAACTGGATCGAAACAAATACCAGAGGCTGTACCAGGCTCAACAAAGACCGGGAATTGCAATACTGTGAAAATGGTGACAGGTAAACCTTTTGGCATATCGAAAATCGAGGCAAGGATAATGTCGATAATCACAGTGGGCGGCCACGAGGTAACCAGAAACTTGAGCGAGCCGAGCGACCAGACGATAATGCACATTGACGTGTATGCAGACTATTTGAGTGGTATAAGCCCACAAACGACTTCTAGAGCACTGAGAGCACTACTCATGAGAGGGGGCAGCAAGTCGGTACGTGTTGATAGCAGATATACTGAAGCTTACGGTCCACACGAGGTGATGCTAAATATAGATGGGATTAACATCTATACCAAGACGATGATAACATGTGACGAAGACCTGATTGGACAAATCTACGTAGGGAAAGAAGAATTGAAAGTGAGATCGATTGGACACTGCGCCATGCTTGAGGAAGATGCAATGCACATCGGGACGGAGGCAGATGTGACAGGGCACTTGCTGGATATAAGTGGCAAAAAGACTCAGTTGCGTGGGTTGCTTGACACGGGAGCAGTCTTGAGCGTTATACCAATCGAAACTTGGGAGAAGATGGGCTTTGACAAAGGTGACTTGATAGACTCGAGAATACGGCTGTCAGCTGCAAACAAAGGGGCCCTACGGGTGCTGGGCAGGACGCCGATAATAGCCCTCAATTTGGGGGAACGTAACCTGTGGATGAGCTTTATCGTGGTAGAAAACTTAGATGAATCTGACCAATTCATTTTGGGCAGAGACTTCATCAGGAATTTCGACGTAACGATTGATTTAAATAACGCAATGTTCAGGATACGGAACCCGGATAGGAGGTACGCAATCAAACCGGTAAATTTAATAATGGCAAATGAAAACAAAGCACCGGTATTCTTGAGTAGGAGGGTGAGGCTAAAAGCTACTGAAGCGGCAATCGTAAGTTTGAGGATGAAAAATTACAATGAACTAAGTGACAACAAGCAAGTGTGCATAGTTCCGAATCCTAATAGTCAAAGTGCTGCTGTTTTAGGAAGATCATTTTCGATAACGAAGAGCGGCCTCTGCGTCAGTGTCTTGTTGAATACCCTTGATATACCGATCACGATACAAAGAGGGAGGAAACTGGGATATGCTTTACCGGTTAAAACTCGATATGAAACAATTGAGAATTCAAAACAAAATGAAGTTGTTGATTGCCCCAATCACAGGGACAAAATTTGTATCTTGAGACGATTGCAGAAAATAAAAGATTCTTCAGGTCTTATTAAATCACTTAAGTCAGAAACGGATGATGGTCTTTCGAGCTGTTCGAACTTTCCAGAGCGACCCACACTAGATGAAATGCAAAATGAAAAACCGGTCCTGCCGGAGATTGAACATTTGAGGGGCAAACTAAAAGATGAACAGCTCGAAGCCATCAAGGACGTACTAGAGCGGAACGAAGAAGTTTTTTCGAGGCATAAGGCGGATATCGGGTGTTGTAATTTCATTGAGCATGAAATATAACTTGAGGAAAACGCGGTACCACACAGGGAGGGGCGAGGCGCATGACCCCACACAAATCGGACGCGTGTAGAAAAGAGATCGAGACGTTACTAGAGTATGACATGATAGAACCATCCAAGTCACCGTGGGCGTGTGGAGTAGTGATGGCCAAAAAGAAAGGCGACCAGTTGAGGTTTTGTTGTGACTTTCGATACCTGAACTCCGTCACGGTGAAGGATGCCTATCCCATACCGAGGATTGATGAGAGCCTCTCGAAGTTAGGTGATGCAAAATTTTTTACGACTCTTGATTTAGGCTCGGCCTTTTGGCAAGTACCACTAAGGAAGCAGGACAGGGACAAGACAGGGTTTGCCTGCGAGTTGGGTCTGTTTCAATGGAAACGGATGCCGTTTGGACTTTGCAATGCCACAGCCACGTTTCAGCGGTTGATGGCACACGCGCTGATAGGCGTAACGAAGAAGTATGGCAATCTGGTAATGTGCTACGTGGATGACGTGGTAATAGCGACGCCAACACTGGAAGACCACATTGAGAGACTAGACGAAGTGTTTGCATGCATGAAGAGGTCGGGGCTAAAGTGTAAACCATCAAAGTGCGAGATACTCAAGGACTCAATAAAATACTTGGGCAGGATGGTAGACAAGCACGGCATCAGACCTGATACGGACGCCGTGGAAGCAGTCCTGACCTGGAAATCACCGAAGACAGAGCACCAGTTGATGAGCTTCCTGGGTTTCGCTAACTATTATAGAGAGTTCATCAAAGGATATGCAGACAAGGTATACCCGATGCAACAATTAATGAGACACAAGGGCAAGAAGTTCACGTGGAACAACGCAGCAGAAGAGTCATTCCAGAGGATAAAGAAAGAGCTATGTGAGGCACCAGTACTGGGTATGCCGACTGAGAAAGGGATGTACGTGCTAGACACGGATGCGTCGGTAGTCGCGATTTCTGGGATTCTCCACCAAGAACAAGAATGGAATGGGAAGACAGTCTTGAGACCAATAGCGTACGGGAGCAAAGTCCTGAGTGACACGGAAATGAAGTACGGAGCACCGAAAGCTGAGATGTTCGCGGTGGTTACCTTTGTCGAGAAATACAGGGCGTACCTGGGCAGTGAGCCATTCAAGTTGCGAGTCGACAACAGAGCACTGAGCTGGCTGAAAACGTACTCAATGGACCAAAGTTACATTGGGAGGTGGATAGTTCGCCTGGACGGATACAACAAGATAATTGAGCATAGAACGCGAGATAAACATCAGAATGCCGACAGCTTGAGTAAGAAGACGGAGTTCTATGAGAGACAAGAGCAAAGAGAAGCAGACAGACCTGAAATCAAAGATGGCTTCTCATTCATGAACAAGGAAACGTACGACAGTCTTCCACTCACGAGATGGCTGGACAAGTCAGGCAAACCGATAGAAGATCATCCTGAATTGCCTAAAGAGCCTCCAGAGAAGACCATCTTGAGGAAGATTAAGAGGATTCCGATTGAGATTATACTCAAGTCGAAGATCGTGAAGGAGACGCTCAAGGCAAAAGGCTATGATCTTAGCCAGGTGGAAGCAGGAACTGCACAGATAGATGATGACTTAATGAGGTTGCTCGAGAAACTATCAGATGATAAGCCAGTGATCCAGGAGAAGGGTAAAGAGAAACCGGAATTCACTATACTTCGGAGAAAAGAGACAGTGAACGATACTGACTCATCAAGAGGAAGCGTCACTGACAGCAAAGATGTCGTGCGGTCACTAGTTGACAAAATCCCCGAAGACATTCTGGAGCAGACCAAGGTTAGGAAAAAGAAAGTGACGTTCAAGGAAGATACTGAACACCTGGGACTAGGTCAAGAGTCCGGGGAGTGTTCCAGGTTCACGGAAGAAGGAACCGGAGAAGGAAAATTGTCCGGGGAGCGTGAAGGATGGGATGAAGACTCGGATGAGAGCAGCGAAAACCAGGACAGTCTGTGCATGATACTGGCGGAAGAGAAGACAAGGCACCACGACAGGGAGTTACAGACGGATCCATCTTCAGGAACATACAACATGGACATACAGGAGATGTGAGGTGGTGAGGAACTTGAGAAAATTGCGGTCGCAAGGAAACCATTCAGGGAACTATCATGCAACTCAAACATCAGAACGAATCTGGTGCCAGAAGATGATATGAAAATCGTGAAAAGGATGATATGCGTGAAACTGAGTGATGACATCCACAACCCTGGTGAGATGAATGGACAGATCATGGCGCTAAAGGAGCATGTCAAGGCAAGATATAGGCTGTCAGACCTAATAAGAGCCCAGAAGAATGACAAAATGACAAGTAACCTCTCCAAATGGATCCAGTCGGGGGTCAAGGAGAAGGGGGAACTTGAGGAAGACAGCTACAAGATCTTGAGCCAGTTCTACAAAGAAATGAAAGACTTACTTTACCACACAGCTGATGGAGTGGTAGCGTGCAAGAGGAGAGATGAGGAAAAGATATTACACAAACACAACCTCATCATACTACCACAATTGTACCAGACAGAGGTGCTTTTCAGATCACACGACCAGATGGGTCACCAGGGGATAGACAAAGTACAACAAAGGATACTTCACAGATTTGATTGGCCGGGAATGAGAAAAGCTTGCGAGAGATGGGTGAATGCCTGCCTGGCATGTCTCCAGGTAAAAGACCCAAGAAAGATGAAGTTTCCCCTCAAGTCCGTTGTGAGCTCGGAGTTCAATGAAGTGGTGCAGATAGACCATCAAAAAATCTGCATGACAGAGTCGGGATACAACCAGATACCGGTTATAATAGATCACTTCACAAAGTTGGCGGAAGCGGTTCCGTGCCAGACAGCCTCGGCCGAAGAGACATGTGATCATCTGATAACGCATTGGATATCGCGGTATGGTTGTCCAATGACTTTCCAGTCGGACAACGGCAAAGCTTTTGTGGGGGACTTGACAAAAGAATTGATGAAGAGATCGCACATTGCTCAAGCACACTCGACGACCTATCACCCGCAGACCAATGGGTTGGTAGAGAGACAAAACAGGACACTGGTCAACATGTTAAGGGTGTACTGCTCAAGATACATGACTGACTGGGACAAATACCTGCCAAAGGTAGTAGGAGCCTACAACAGTACACAGCACTCAACTACGGGCATCAGTCCTTTCATGATGTTGACGGGCAGGGAGAGAGCAATGCCTCTGACATTCTTTTACCCGGAATACGAGGGGAAAAGGACGTCGCCTCAGGCATACGTGAAAGAAGCGATCAAAAGACAACAGGAGTTGAACGAGCTATGCAGGAGGAACACGGCGCAAGCGCAAATGAGGCAACGCAGGAAATACGACGAAAAAATATTAAGAGCAAAGCCATATGAAGTGGGCCAATACGTGTGGGTCTTCCAAAATGTAATACCGCCCAAGGGAACAAAGAAACTACTCAAGAAGTGGAGGGGACCATTCATGATAACGGAGGTTCATCAACAAGGACGGTTCTATCGCTTGAGTACTGGGCGAGCGGCACATTTTGAGAATCTGAAGCCTCACGTCCCGTCCCCAGAGGATTGGTGCATACCGAAGGACATGGAGGGTCTTGAGTACCTGGTGGTAGAGCCAGCGTGTGAAGTGAATGAGAAAGGTACTCGAGAGAAAAATGATGGTAATGAGAACTTGAGTTTGGACGACAATGAAAAGATAGGAGTGGGGTCTGATGCAGGATCATTTGTAGAAGAAGACTGGAACGACCCGGAGCAAGACGAGGTGCCGAAGTGGATGGAGCCGGATCGACCAACACCACCGGAAACCAGGACTGGCAATCGTAAACGCACCGGCATGAGGTACAACAGGTACGGGGATGACTTCTTGATCGATAAGATACAGCCAGACAATTTGGGCGAGGAATTACTGAAGGCAGGCGAACTGGAAGCCGGAGAGGAATGGCAGGTCATTGACGATGGTGGTCATTATCAGCAGGATGATTACTCGACGCCAGAAGTAGAAACGGATCTCGAACAGAGTGAGATAGAGAGGAGGGAGAACACGAACTTGAGGATTCTAGAGTGGATGCGTGATGTCAAAGACGAGAGCCGCGAAGGACAAAGCATTCAGCAAGTCGATGTATCAGCAGCAAATTACATGAAGACAGAGGACCCTCTTTTCGGATGGACGGCAACAGACAGGCCACTGGACATTCCTCAGGACAATTCAGACCCGACAACATCGACGGGGACTTCGATAAATATTTTTGTTCGGGGAGTGGGGGTAGGACTTACCCACACCGAAAATTTGATGATAAAGAAGCTCAAGGAAGTGAGAGAAACGAGCGAATTGGAACTGGAGGAAGAAGAGCCAGAGCCTACTATAGGTCGGAATTTCAAAACGAAATTCGAAATACCCAATGAATACTCGGAGAACATCATGATAACAGATAGCGACTTCATCCTGTCAAACAGGACCAGCGCGATCTGCATCACGGCGGACATGAGTTTCAAATCAAGATTGGAAGCTGACTTCAAAAGAGAGTACCAGAATGTAGAGTTTCTGTTCAGACAGAGACCAGGACTGGGAGGGATGGCAGCGCTTCCACCGTCAGTGGCACAAGTCCCGGGCAAATATCTGTGCTTCCTAGTAACGAGGGTCAATGACAGGAACACAATCGATCCCGAACACGTGATATTGGCACTAACAAGATTACGAGACTTCATGATTGAAAGAGGGATAACAGAAGTCTCAATGCCGGTGTATGACCCGAACAGGGGCAAACTGAGCCCGAGGGAATTGTACGCTATCCTACATGTGGTCTTTGCAGAAACTGAGATAATGGTGTATCTTCATAAGAAGTACTACTTGAGCATCGCCTGAGTCGGGTACATGGGGGTATCGAGTCGGGTGTGAGGGAGGAGTCTTGAGTTAGGTACTGGGGTGCGGCGCAGGTAAAGGGATCTTAAGATATGATTGGCATGACAATTAAATTTTAAAACGAGTTAACGGTGCTAAAACATAAAATGAATCTGCATGCTTTTAAGGGAATTCCAATTGAATTGTTTTAAGTGATATGAAAATGATAAGATTTTAACCATACTGGTAAAAGGGGGGTCTCTAGGTTAGGAACAAGACATGTCAAGTTTCAATATGCTTTCTGTTTTCAGATCAAGTTTGAAAAACAAAGTTGAAAATCCAACTATACTCAAGCGAGAAACAGAGAGAGAAACCTTGATTGAACTCGCGATAATCGGCACTTACGGCAAGTATTTGCAAGGGAACATTTCGAGAGAATTCTTGAGTTGGGTAATACTTGAGTCGGTAAGGTAATTCTTGAGCTGGTAAGGTAATTCTTGAGCTGGTTAACACATACCTGTATACATCCCGAAGTCACGAAGAATGGCAGACCGATTATGGAAATCCGTGCCCGCGGCCCTGAAGAAGCCCACTCTTGATGAGCTGTACAGACGCCTGAGGGACTTGGACTACACCCAAATAGACGAGAGAATGGCGGTGATGCTGAATGCCATCCTCCAGTTGGAGGACCAGGGTGAGTGCAGGGAGTCTGCAACGGAGGCTGTCTTGATGATCGGCTACACCACCGAGGGAATATCGAACCAAGAACAGACCAGATGGTTGTCTTGGAATGTGGATGGAGGAGTAAGGGGTTTTGACTTGGCAAGGAATCCTGGCCTGAATAACAATACCGAATATGGCGCAGGGGAATTCCCACTACCGACTAGGCCAACAGTAAGATCCACAAGCCAGAGCTCGAGTAGGGTGCCATCGATGTCACGAACGCAACAGACGACCGAGGCATATCCGGATCTAGGTGTTCTAAAGAAAGAGCTCGAGAAGACGCAGAAGGAAAGGAATAAGGCGAACCTCGATCGGGATCAGGCAAAGCTGGATCGGGAGAAGGTTCAGCTGGAAAGGGACCAGGCGGTCAACGAGCGGGACCAGGCTCTGAGGTTGCTTGAGATACAAAAAGCTGAACATCAACAGGAGTTAAGGGTGCGGGAGAACGCCGCAAATCGTGATCAACTGAGGTCGGAATTGGACAGAATAGAACAACGACAACGCGAGCTTGATGCACAGAAGGGAGCCAGGCCGAAGGAGCGAGTGGTCACCAGCTCGAGGCCAGAGTCACGTATGGAGGTGGATGAAGCCCCCAGAGCAAGAGCACGGTTCAACCTTGACCGCGAGGCCCGAGAACACATGAGTGAAGGGTTGGAAGTCTGGATACCGAATGACGCAACGTCTTCCTTGCGTAGCCTAGAGACGCAACCCATACGCCCACTGATGGATGTGGAGCTGCCGGGATATACCCCAACCTCGACCTCGAGTGACAGTCAGGTGAGCGGCGGCTCATCGCGTCTGAAAGAACTGGGCGAGAGATTGCGACAAAAGAGTCGTGAGAGTTCGGCAAGACCGGAGCTTCCCCCGACGTGGAGGGAACAGCCGGTTAGGAGTGTCGTGATCTCGAGTTATAAGAAGAATACAGAGGGGAGGTACCACAGGCACAATCGGCTGGACTGGAGTGCGGAGCAGAAAGCTAGGAGAGACTGCTTTCATGATGCGGCCTGGGTGCAGTACTTGGCGCCACCCCGGGTACCAGAAGGTGCGGTTCACCTAATCGTAGGGGACAGCCTGGTGCGGGTGTTGACCCGGATCCGATCGCACTGGCAGACGGGAATCTTGAGTTTCGCTGGAGCTGCCACGCCACAGATGTTGGCGACGCTTGACATGCTGGGGATGACCAAAGAATACACGGTGACCCTGATGGTCGGGACCAACGATGTATCAAGGGGTGAAGCGAGGAAAATAACAAGGCTGCACGATAAGGTGAGCTGCCTTCTTGAGGAACTGAGGATTCAGATGGACCCCATCCTGTTGACGATATGTACTGTCCCCTACAACATGATGTTTGATCAGCACGCCTTGGAGATGAACGAGAAGGTGCGGAACCTAAACAAGGTGATAAGAGACATCCACCGGAAGAGTGTGCTCCCTGTCAGACTGTTGGACGTGGCAGAGCGCATGGAGAAAGAGGGATTCCCTGAAGACACCTCCAGTGATGGAATCCATTTTGATAGACCCGAGGGGAGCAGAGTGGCTAAACGACGTCTTCCAAGAACACATAAACGCGCTGGAGGCGGATCTGCTAGAGACAGCCCAATTCACATTAGGACCACCTCCGAACCCACCATTCCTTGCCTCAAGGGCTTTGTCTGGTCGCTTGGGACCGAGAGTTGACACTAGAGACAGTTCAAGGAGCAGCCAGACCAGATTGCAGAGTGCCACGCCAATGGAGTCTGAGGAGGTGACGTCATCAACACCTCCAAGCTCGGCGATATCCTCAGTGGTAGTGGCAGAGAGCAAACGGGAAAAGAAGTCTATGGAGACCGCTCGCTTGAGATATCCTGAGAAGGTGAAAGAACTGGATCTAGAGAGTTTGGAATGCAGGCAAGAATTGGCGGAAACCCTGGGGATCGAACGAGTGTCACACGAGGATTTGAATAGGCATCATTGCGTGGACTGGTTGAAAGCTCATGAAGCGCACTTCTCGAGAGCGAAGTTGATGGAGACCACAGACCTGACTGGAATTCCACAAAAGCGATCATGGGACCCATTAACTACAGACCTCTCAAGCTGCTGGGGAGACCTGGACTTATAGCAGAACCTCCCAAGCACCGAACTAGCATCGCCAGGATCAGGTTGGCAACCCCGGCACAGTTAAAGGTGGTAGACAAGCTACTCAATCCGGGAGGAACGGGATTGCCAGATGCCGCTTACGAAGGCTCGAAATTGGCGGAAGATCCCAGGTACGGGAAGCCCTGTGGGAGTACCCAGCTGGCCAAAACCCTGGCAGTTTATGATAGAGCAGATCCAGCTGCTGCGAGAGTAGTCATTGTGGCGGGATCAGACTTCGAAGGAACGTCTCCCAAGTTGTTCTGGCCGGAGACTTTGATATACTCTTTGCCAGGAGCTGAATTAAATCAGATGTTAACTCTGGTGGTGGCAATAAAGTCGGAGATGCCCTGTGAACCTGAGCTGCTGTTGTTTG
This sequence comes from Symsagittifera roscoffensis, assembly GCF_963678635.1. Taxonomy (NCBI): domain Eukaryota; kingdom Metazoa; phylum Xenacoelomorpha; order Acoela; family Convolutidae; genus Symsagittifera; species Symsagittifera roscoffensis. Next base: position 53,685,387 of record NC_087064.1, read on the forward strand.
CAGGAATGAATGATCACCTGCACGCGATGGGACTTCTTGAGCAACTAAAGGGCGATGAAATTCCGACATCGAGGAAGATATGGGAAGCCATTCAAGCGTTGTTTGCGGCGATGAATGAAGTGCAAGAGAATGTTGTCTCGAGATTCGGGTCCAAGACGAAGGTGGTGTTTACCACATCCCCTGGATACGCGAATATGCCACCCGCCCTACAGTTCGTGTACGCGGTCTTGATCCTGATAGCAGAAGGGAATGAATGGCGGATTCTAATGGCAGCTCCCAATCGGGAGTTGGAGCCATCGAACCTGAGGCTTCGCAAGTCAGAATTGGCGGCGGCATGGGCGGACATATCTCATGCACTGAGGGGCTTTTATGGACTAGCCGACATCCTGATCGTATTAGACGAGGTGCTCTTGCTAGAGATATCGAACTTTGCCAGGCAACTCAAGTTCAGCCCAGTCATCGGGGACGATCACCCGGCGATAAGCAAATTAACGGCCAGCTTGTGGTTTCGGAGTATGGATGTGAAGATCACAAACTCCACCAGCAGGTCTAGAGGTCCCAGTAACGAGAGAAGAAATGTGGCCGAGACGGAAAAGCAATTAGAATCGATGAAATATCGTTTGACTCAAGAGAATGGCTGGTGGCCATTTTTGACACCAAGGCTGGAGAACGCCACGAATAAGACAAGGGAGGAAGCACCACCCCTCGTGAAACAAGTCTGGAGTTTTCTGGAGAAACAACTGGAGCTGGCCGAAACAAGAGGCATGACGGTGGCTAGATTTGTCTCGGCCGCCAATGAAGTGACGATTGGAGGGTTCTGGAGAGAGCACGCCAAAGGCGAATTGAAGACTAGGAGGCATTACGAGATTCTCAAGTTCTTGAGTCCTTGCTGGGAGAAGGAATTCTTGGCAGGAATATTCGGTACCACGGCGACTATCTTTGGAGCCTTCGTGCAGGAGATACTGGGCATGCCCATCAGCCTGCTCTTGGCCCTGTATTTGGTCTACCCCAGATACTTGTTCAACATGGGCCCAGCATACATGTTTAGTCGGGGAGTGGAGACACTTCGAGTTGATGGGTACCTGGCACTAGTACTCTTGACCCATGGGGAATTGGTGTCGTTTCATCGATTAATGGAATATGGAGAGCCTCTGTCTATGGGGAGAGTCCACACGAGCATTGAAACCAGCTCCTACAAGTGTGCCGCAGGGTTGAAGACGTTGCTAGTACAATACCTCATGATGCAAAATCGGCACATGACGGGTGAAGATGAGAATCCAACTTCGAGAGAAGAATGGAAGAAGACGAACAGAGGGATGCCTCTGCTGACGGACCTATGCCTGGCAATGAGGTCGGACCCAATGGGGATAATCCGGGGCCTAGAGGAGGTGGTGACCTGCATTTATGGTCCAGCAGTGACGTACGCGTTCCCAGACCCCCTGGTGACAACGTATCGTCACTCTGTAACGCACTTGAGTCTTATCAGTATACTGGATGGGACGGCGTTAAATTGGTGTCAGCAGGAGGTGCTCAGAGGGCGAATGAGCAACACGGTACTCTTTGGAAAGGTGAAAGATGCCGAGCTAATAGTGTACAACTTCAGGGGGCAAATGCAATGTAGAATGGGAGGCAAGCGAGAGGGTCCCATCGAAATGTATCCCAAATTCTGGAACTTGAACCCATTGACGGCGGACGGACGATAAATCTGGAGAATTCCTGCCTGGAAGGAGTGCTTCGCACTGGTGAAGAGGGAGCTGGAGACCATAATGGAGAAAGAAATCCTCCCAGCCACCATGCCTGAGTTCCCAATAGTCAGGAGGATGACCTTAGGAATGAATAGTCCCTTGGTAGTTCCCTCCATAATGGCGAGGATGACGACGGAGGAAATGCAGAAGGATTTCACTGATGGCTGGGACCCCCCTGTTCATTGGCTACACGGCGGCGGTCTACTTCCATACCAGCGAGATGAAGGTAAATTCGTGGACGACGCAAACGAAAAAGAGTAGAGGTTCGCAGCCCCCAGGGTATGAGGTGCGGAAGGTCTTGAGAACTCTAGAGAAGGAGGGACTTGAGAACATGTTACCCATATGGGATGATGGCAGGATGATCGTGATGGAGGGGCACGTCGCATTGGTGGACGACATGGAATTTGCCACGAGAAAATACAAGGCACCCTATGGCTTGGAACAGGTGGAAATAAGACAGGAGGGAACAGAACTAGATGCAGCAGGTCAACTGCATGTAGCACTGACGGAATACAAAAAGCTGGATCCTACGACACCATCACCACTGTCCGTGGACACGCCTGGAGACAAGAGGAGCGGACCCGTCGAGGACCGATTTAAGAAAATTCTCGAGAGAAGGAGACATGAGTCAGAAGAAGAGAGTATGGATGAAACTCTCAGTGAAGCCGGTGAAGACATGGAAGTGGGGAATACGCCTGAACCAGGGCCATCAGGGGAGGAGCTCACCACTCAAGAGCTGTTGAAAGACTTGAGCGAGGAGAATTGGGCAGATACTGCCACACCACCCCTGATTCCGTCCCCCCGGAAGGATCTGGAATTGCCATTGGCAAGTGAGACCTTCAATATGGGGATGATACTCTTGAGCTCGGAGGAAAGGGAAAAGAACACTTTCGAAGGGAACAGGGACATATTCCTGGGATCACTGAAGGACGATGCTTGGCAGGAGTTCTTGGAAGAATTCAATCAAGAAGTGGGCAGCGAGACGACGCTGGACAAATTCAAGGAGGAACTGTGGGACACAGTCGTAAGATTTGGAGAACCGCTTCTGATAGGAACGGGCCTGGATGAGAAGGCGAGAAAAGAGCTACTGAGCAAGCTGGTAGAGCTGAGGAATTCACGATCGAAGAGTAGAGAAGAAAAATGTGAGGACAGCTCTACTCGGAGACAAAAAACTGTAGATAAAATGGTTGATGATATAAAGAGGGATAAGGTTGGGACTAGTAATATGATTAAAAGTACTAATATCCTTAAGGCTCGAGCAGGGGGGAGGCAAGAGTTGGAAGGAGTGGATGGAGAGGTCGAATCAGTGATGGTAGCCACAACACCCTCAAGTAGAGATGTGAAGACTCGCAAGAGGAAGAGAGAAGTGGAAGGATTGGGTAGTCCTTCAGTGGATGCTGTTTCGGAAGGAAACTTGAGAGAGACGGCGCCCATGATTTTGGCTCGATGCAAGACGGCGGCATACAAGAGCAGCTCGGAGCTCAGAAGACCACTTGAAGTAGAGAGGGAAATAGAGGTTTCCACCAGTTCGACATCGGAGGAAGACTTCAAGCCTCAGAGGATAAACGTGAAGAGAGGTTCAACGAACGGACAGACATGGGAAGTAGATGTCGGCAAAGAATGGATCTCGAAGGCACACCAGGCCACGGGCAAGCGAGTGACAAGTGATCCATTGGAAAGGAACAAGACGAGGAACACCTCCCGGACGTGGTGGGTGGCCCTTGAAACATTGAAAGAAATGGAGGACTGCTGGAAGAAGTTGGACAGTGGAGTAGCTCGCAAGCGACGTAATTGGGCCACCCAGCAAAAGGCCGAGGTTAATAGAATAGAAATGGCAAATCATCTGAAGAGGTCCTGGCAGAGTTTGTTGAAGGATCATTTTGAAGAAGCAATGAGGACACCCTCATCAGCACCACCATTAATGGCGAATCCCTTCGTTAGAACTGCAGGACAATTAATGTTCACCTGGAGTCTGGTGGGGATAGAGTTGGAAACACTGACCTCGTATGACAGGCTGAAGTTGGGAAGCAAGAAGCTAGATGTGTATCAGGCACTGATGCAACACGTAGCCAGGGACAACTCAGGCTTGAGCCTGGCCAGAAGAAAGGATGCCACGTGTTTCTTGAGATGGATAATGTCGATGATGTCTGATAGCACCATCCTGGCATGCCAACAGAGAGCAAGCGTAAGCAAAACCATGGAAAAAAGAGTCTCAACGGTCATCTTGAACGTGTATCAGAGCACAGGAATAGAAAAGGAAGAGGGTTCCAGACTATCCCTAGAGAACCATAGGAAGCTAGACGAGGTACGGAGGTTTTGTAATAAGAAGTTCGAAGAAGAACATGAAGTTCACCGTAACCTGGCCTCGTCAGAGCAGTACTCGAGAATCAGCGAGAAGGGGGAATACCAATATGTGTCTGGAGTGATGGGAATGGCCTACAACCCCTTCTTAGACTCGGAAGCTGGAGGCGCCCACAGGAACCATGAGGTAGCGGAGCTACTGAAGTTTTGGACAGAAAGAATAATGGAAATAGACGCGGTGGAAAAAGAGGGGCCGAGTCTGGGCCTGATTCTTGAGAAAACACCAGAGGTGGTGAGCATACCGCATTCAAACAAGAGAGTTGAAGTGAACATGGGCGATGGAAATGGCTTGTTAACCACGAACCTGGGAGTGGTATGGAAGCTATTAAGACCCTCCTGGTGTCCACATCCCCACGCGAGTCTGATCGAAGAAACCACCGAGCGAGTGAGGTTAGCACCAACGGAAGATGAAGATCTGGCAAAGTTGAGTGTGCTGCATAAGCTAATTTCACCTCAGATGCAAGAGCCAGGCGAAAAGACTAGTAATCCCGGGTCAGCAAAGAAATTGGAGCCGGGTAGCTGTCTGGATTCGACGTGTGGAAACGGAGAGCACACCTGCGATGGACGGTCATGCGTTAGAATACTGTCATTTCAAAAAGAAGACCTGGTCACTTGGTTCGAAGACATAACAGAAAGGGAGAAAAGTGAAGTGCAAATAGTAGCGGAGTGTTACGCGAGAACCACGGTGAATATAGCGACAGCTCTCGGATTCTTCTCGAGAATGTGTAGTCTGCAGTCACTGGAAAGACTAGAATCTGAACATCATTTAGTGACGGCGTTGAGCGTAGAATCATGGCCCGGGGTGTTGCAGGTGACTCAAAAACACATCCGGAGCTGGAAGGTTGGTCTCGAGGCGGAAATGGGATTTCCCATGAGCGAAGCTTATGGCTTGCCATTGAACGCGAAATCGCTGATAGGGTCAATGATGGCCACCTTGTGCGGAAGTCACTACCCACTGCACATGGTGATGGTGGAAGCATCCAGCCAGAGAGTACTGGTGGACAAGGCCTTCTCAGTGCCCAAGTGCGTGAGGTTGGCTCGGATATCGCATCACTCGCACAAGTTGTTGAGAAAAATCAGAGGGACAATACCAAAAGAATTGAGAGATGACTTGAGTGAAATCTGGGGAGAAGAACTTTTGAAGTTGGAGAGAGAGAACACAAGCGATCACGAGAGACAAAACGTGATCGGAAAACCTGTGGAAAGTGCTCCAAACCTGGAAGATAACGACACGATGCATGAGAAAATGATGGAGCTTGAGCCTCTCTTGGAAGCCTCGGGGGAGCGTAACCTCAGGAGCATTGAAATCACCCATGGAGAATGCCCATGCCACTGTTTAGCGCAAACGGTGTGGTATCCAGATCACAAGAACCTTTGCCTGGTGTGGGATATGGAGGAAATCCGGTCGATCGGACTACCGGATCACCGACAGAAGGTGACGATCTTGGTAGTGAGTACGATCTTGGCTCTGAGATGGATAGAAGAGAATATAACGAAGTATCGGGAAGCGGGGACGCCAACGGCAGAGTCAATATACGCGATAGACTACAGTAGGAGACTCGAGTTGTTTGAGACTGCGTGCAAGGTATTCGCCATACCAACGGAAGTCAGACATGTCTGGAGCCGTTTGAGGTATTTCCCATGGTTTCGGGCGACGCTGACGTCCTGGTTGTACATGACAACGAAAGATCACATGAGAAAACATCAAAAGGAGTATCGACAGTTCCAGGCCGAGATTGGGCCGGAAGCTTTCAAGAGACCACTGTTAACCCATCGTAATGCAATCACGACAGGATGGAAGAGAGTGGGTAAGATGTCTAGAGACAATACCAAGGCGAGGGAATCGATACTAGAGGAGGACCTGGCGAAGAACGTGAGCTTGAGCCTGCACAACTCCTTTTGTTTGAACCGGGAATCTAGGGTGAAGGCACTACCCAACCAAGCAAAGAGGTTGCAAGAGCAAAGAGAATGGATGCGATCCTACGAGCAGCTGAAGGCTTGGGAGGAGATTGTGATTAGCTCCGATGATGAAGAGGAACTGTTGAGACAGTTTGCCGTATCTAGTACTTCAGGGTGCAGTACCTCCAAGGCGAAGAGTGCGAGATGAGCAGGTGGCTCGAATGGATCTTGAGTCTTGAGAGGGAAAGGGGGGCTTGAGCGTGGATCCGGGTGAAACTTGGATTCACGAAAAAGAAGTTTTAACAAAGCAAATATTGTTATTAATATACTATATTTATTATATAAATCAAAATGCTGCATGACAATTTCCTGATTGAATAGGACAAAAGAAATTTTAAATGATTGGCTTGGAAAGCAAGAATTCAAGGGTGCAGGTGTGTGCAGATTTTGATTGCTGTTTAGCGATAGTGTGAAAATTTTACATGGCTGTGAATTTTGGGGTGTAGATAAGCTTAAGTCTGCTGCAAACTTCTGTAAATGACCACTGGCACTGTATCTTGAGTAACACTCGGTTTTCTGGGACTCACTGGCAGAAGACAGCACGCGATGAGGACATCGATCTCGAGTCCGGGGAGTATGTGCCAGTCGGTCATATTCGGAAGTTTGACCTTGAGAGAAGCAAAAAACACTTGATTTTGGAGTGAAATTTAATTTTTCAAAATTTCGAATGGAACCTGTCATGCACGATTTTCTCGCGATAACTGAAAATCAGAAAAGAGAAGTCAGAACAATCGAGTAACAAGCGCGGGAAAGTTGCTAAATAAAACGGTAGGAAATTGCTATTCGCAATTTCTGTCACAATAGAACAAGAGTAGAGCTGTCCCATCTGAAACAGAGACAAGCGTATTCCCGAGAACTGGATTGTCATTACTCGATTGGATTATTATTTGAACTGGACTAGAGTGAACCTTCGGTGGAAAGGTGGACAGCTTGAGTGTCCCAATGGTTCACGAGAAACTATATCCTAGAGTTAAAACTTGTCCTTGTCATTGAAACTGATAAACATTAAAACTCATTTAGTTACATTATTTAATTCTCGAGTTGATTACCGACTGAAGTACTTCCCTTTCTTGAGCGTGCTACGATGTGAGTACTTAATTTAAATTTCTAGAGTGTGTTTTATAATTGTTATGTTGAGGTAAGGCGAGTTTTAGGTTGATCCATCTGAAATGGATCAAAGTTCCACTGTCTAATAAAAAGTAACTTAACAGATTGTTCCAACCCGGTTTTTAACGGCGTTCATGTATTTTGGGTATCTAGAGACCTAAGTATGGGGACGTTTCTAATTCTAGAGTGGGGGATATTTTAGTAGTAGCCTTTAAGCTGTAACGGGTAGTAGTCTCATGTCACAAACGAACCGAACTGGCTCCGACCGTTCTTGAGGTAGAAAAACACAAGAGATGGTGTCCCTGACCCTTGAGCCAGTGGTTATAGGGCCTATTTTTCTTAAGCCTCATGTGTGACTGCAGTAGACGAATGTTACAGGGAAGAAATTGTGATCAGTTCTGATGATGAGGAGGCGCTACTAAGACAGATCACGGTGTCAAATTCATCAGGTCCTAGTACGTCGAAGGCTAGGAGCACAAAGTGAGCAGGGAGCTCAATGTGGGTTTCTCGAGTATTGAGAGGGAAAGGAAGTGGCTCGAGTGTCAACTCGGATAAAATCCGAGGTCACGGAAAAGAAATTTTAATGAAAACAAATTTATGTTATTTATATGCTATAGTTATTATATAAACCAAAATGCTGCATGACAATTTCCTGACTGGATAGGACAAAAAAAATTTTAATCATAAGCTTCAAAAAGGGATATTCAAGGTGCAGGTATATGAAAATTTTGATTGCTGTTCAGCGATAGTGTGACAATTTTATATATTGGTGAATTTTGGGATGTAGATAAAATTAAGTCTGCTGCAAACTTCTGTAAATGACCACTGGCACTGTATCTTGAGCAACACTCGGTATTCTGGGGACTCACTGGCAGGCGGCAACACGCGATGAGGACATCGATCTCGAGTTCGGGGAGTATGTGCCAGTCGGTCATATTTGGAAGTTTGACCTTGAGGAACACGAAATACGCAATTTTGGTAGGAAATTTAATTTTTCAAAATTTCGAATGGAGCCTGTCATGCTCAACTTTCTCGCGAAAACTGAAAATCTCAGAAATAGAAGATCAGAACATCCGATTTACAATCGCGGGAAAGTACCTAAAAAGCAGTGAAAATTGCTATTCACAATTTCCAGATACAAAATAAACGCGAGTAGAGTCGTCTTATCCTAAAATAGGAGAAGAAACGATTGCGAAAGAAGAACACGATTATTCGAGCTGAACTAGAGTGAACCCTCAGTGGAAAGGTGGACAGCTGGGGTGTCCCAATGGTTCAGACCAAAACTTCATTACTAGAGTCAAAACTTGTTTTCCTTATTGAAACTAATTAGTATTAAACTCCTCAAGTTATCATACTTAATTCTCGAGTTGCTCATTAATTTAGTTACCTCTAATTACCGAGTGTGCCGACATGTGAGTTCTCAATTTAGTTTTCTTGAGTGTGTTTTATGATTGTTATGTTAAGATCAGGCGAGTTTTAGGTTGATCCATCTGAAATGGATCAAAGTTTCACTGTCTAATAAAAAGTAATTGTGCGGATTGTTCCCACCTGTTTTTAACGGCGTACGTGTATTTTGGGTATTTTGAGACCTAAGTATGGGAACGTTCTTATTTTCTAGAGTGGGGGTATTTTGGTAGTGGCCTTTAAGCTGTAACGGGTTTTTAGTCTCATGTCGCGATCGAACCGAATTGGCTCCGACCGTTTTGAGGTAGAAAAACACGAGAGATAGTGTCCCTGACTCTTGAGCCAATGGTTATAGGGCATATTCTTCTTAAGCCTCATATGTGACCGAAGTAGGCGACTGTTACATGACATTTTTTATTAAAAAAATTGTTGCTCGAATAAACAAGCAAAAGAATTTTAATTTCTTTCTATAATTTTCTAATGTTCTAATGAATTTCAGAGCTACAATGGGGATTACGCATTTAGCAAAATTGTTGGCAGAAAGAGCACCTGGTGCAATCAAGGAACATGAAATGAAACTTTATTTCGGACGGAAGGTATTGATATGCTCATTTAAACGAGTTAGTAATATATGAAGCAGCTGCGTTTTGTTGTTACAATAAAAGTTCCTTCCGTTTATTGTAAAACCTCAATACCTCTAGTTTTTGTCTGAAACAAAAACTCGGCAAGGGAGGGGGCCAAATCGACTAGTTTGAGGGGAAGCGCACTTCAAAATTTAAGCAAGTGCTCAAAAACATAACTGCGACCCAGAATTTTTTCCAAAATAGTTTTTTTTTCCAAAATAGGTTGGGCAAAGTTATCAAATTGGTTGACCTAAAAAATCAACAGAAAACATCCGCCAATGAATTTTTTTCCGCACGCCATGGTATAATACCAGGTATTATGATTGTTTTTGAAAGTTCTTTACATTTGATGCTTTCATGTAATACGCAAAACACATTTTTAATTTTTCCACCATATTAATTTCCACAACTAAACATGGATAGCCGGTAACTGTGCAAGTAGCATAGAATGTTCCGACCATAGATTTGAAAAAGACAAAAACTTTTTCAAATGAATGTCGCTTGTTCTGCGTGTCAAGGTAACTGATCTGAACAAAAAACTAGAACTTAGGCATATTCGACAGTCATAGTGAAATAGGCGAATTGCACTTCAGTTTTTGAAGAAAAAAGACCAAAAACAAAACAAAAAAAATCATTAATTTATGAAATGGTGATTCAATTTCAAGAAATGATATAAAACAGAAAAATCAAATAACTGCGCGGTTGTAAACACTGAAAGTGAAGGCAGTAACTGAGATGATAGACAATCCGCTGCAGTTGCACCAGTATCGGGCTCGCAACTGCGTAGCATTACATCGTTGAAGTCACGAAGAGCTGCTGGAGGAGGTAAGACGCAGTCAGTCGAGAGTAGCGGAACCAGGAGCGGTCAGCGGCCATGGAGGCGACCCGTCACAGGTTTTAAGCAGCGATCGGGGACCAGCCACAGAGAGCTTCGACTGAAAGTGGGATGACAGTAATGCAGACTTCTTCGCAGGGAAAGCAATGTTTGGATATCTCCTGGTTGTCGGAGATCTCAAGGGCGTAACCAGCGGAAGTTCCAACAAGAGAGAGGGTGGTTGGCGGTAAAGAGCTTATCACTGCCAATTCAAGAGCGGCGGGACGAACTCGGGATCAACCGTGAAGAAAGTTATCGCATGGACGAGAAGCGTGTTCCTGAGTTTGGCTTCTTCGATCACGGGGCTAGAGCGGTCTTGGAGGCGATGTTGAAGATTGTGTCGCGAAGGCGGTCGTGTCGATAAGTTTGATCATCACCTGCCGAACAAGCAAGAGCTTGGTCGCCGAAAACTTCATGGTTTTCGAAAAGTTGGTGCTAACAGATTCCTTGCCAAGAATAGGGATAACCAGTCTGTAGCACAGGGCAATCCGGAAATCGACTGGAAGAGAGACCGAGGACTTTGAGGGGGACAGCTGAGAGCTAGTGACCCTGTTGGAGAGGGAGCACGTCAGCAACCTGGCCTTCTGCCGGTCCGAGGTAGACGCAGAGAAAAGCTTGGAACAGGAAGAGCTATTAACAGTGTCCGTCAGCTTTGTTTGGGCCTTTGCAGCTAGAGAAATGAGGGTTTTCATGTGTCCAGCGTCTACGTCGCGGAACCACCCGGGACTTCAAAATCTCGGCCAATGGGACCCAATCTATCCACGATCTGTCCTTTTTATGGTTTGGCTCCACAACGTCTTCCAACGAGCCGGCATCGAAACAAACCCTGGGCCAAAGTGTCCATGCGGAGTCTGCACGACGAATGTAGCCTGGAACTGCTACTCAGTCCTCTGCACCGACTGCAAGCACTGGATTCACCTGAAGTGCTCGGGCTTGAACAGCACCAAAGACTACAACAAGGATTTCCGATGCAGAATCTGCTCATTTCCCCAGCCACAAACTGACCCTCCGACCACACCCATCGTCTCTCGGAACAACTCGGAAGATTTCAAGATTCTCCAGCTAAATTGCAATGGGATCAGAGGGAAAATCGACGAGATCATCCACCACATGAACGAGAAGAAACAAGATCCTCCACCACATGTCTCAATTGCAGCATTCCAAGAAACCAAGCTACCGAAGAACAGCAAACTCTCCACTCTGGTTGGGCATGTGTCCGCACTGACAGGCCGAAAGGCAAAGGAGGAGGCATAGCACTTCTTGTGAAAAAGAATGGGAAATTCACAGTAGGCTCACTTTCGACTGCGCCCAACGACGACACCATCGAGCAACAAGCAACTGCAGTCAAGCTCGGCAACAAGGACTTGATGATTGTCAACTGCTACATACCACCTCAATCGTCATGCAACACCAGGTACAAAGCGTCCCTTCAGCACCTGGCCACTCTCCAAAGAACTCTGCTTCTTAGAGACATAAACGCCCACAACGAGCTCTGGGACACAAGAGGAAACAGACACACGAGGTGATGACATTGCGAAAGAAATCATCAATTCCGACTGGGTTATATTGAACGAAGATATCCCCAACCGCTCTCCGGTGAATGGCCCGGAAACCTCTCCTGACATCTCTCTGGCTATTAGCGACATTGCCACCATTGCGAGTGGACCGTCTCGACTGAGCTGACCAACGACCACCTCCCGATCGGCATCAGTCTTCCCGTCGACGAGTACAAGACGTTCGACAACCCCAGAAGATGTTTCATCAACTTCAAGAAAGCCGACTGGGAAAGCTTCGCTAAAGAATGCGAAGAAGAGTTTGCTAAGCTCCAGGCTCCACGTGATGCCATCAGTAGCGAGAAGACTTTCAGGCACATCGTGAACAAGGCTTCGGACCACCACATCCCTCGAGGCAGAGTGAAACACTTTGAGCCGAACTGCCTCCCGACTGAGGCCATCGAAGCTGCCAACCTGCGCGAAAGACTTCGCACTGACAACCCGTCCGACCCTCGCATTGGAGAGTTGAATGCTAAACTTGCCAAAGTTTTCAAGGACGACAAGCAGAAAAGATGGAGAGAGAAAGTCAGTAGCATCTCCATCCGCATCAAGCCGGCGCAAATGTGGAAATATGTCAAGCACATCAGAGGACAAACCTCCACTCCCGACAACCAAGGCATCAGTTTCCAAGAAATACCCTAAACCGACTCAAGGAAGCTCAGCAACATGTTTTGCAAGCAGTTCGTCCCTCCCCGCAACAGACCCAAAGGATGTCACCAGCACCGCAAGATCAGAAGAAACGCCAAGCTCTGCCTGGACGACGCCCCAACGATTACACCTGAAGTGGAACAGGCTATTAAACGTGCCAAGCACTCGAAAGCAGCTGGTCCTGATAAGATCACCAGCCTGCACCTGAAGAAACTAGGACCTCTTGCCGTTAAATACTTGTGCAACACCTTCCAGATCTCCCTCAAAACTGGCATGATTCCCACAATTCAGAGAAAGTCCAACTTCATCCCTCTTCCCAAACCTGGCAAAGACCACTCTGTTGGCAAGAACTGGAGACCCATCAGCCTGCTCTGCGCCACCGCCAAAACCATGGAAAGAATCCTCCTGCCTCACATCGAGACCGACTCCGTGTTACAGCCGACACAGCACGGTTTCCGCAAGCATCGCTCAACCAACACAGCCCTTCGCCACTTTGTCGCCGACATCACGCGCGGTTTTAACCAGAAGAAGCCTGCCCACAGGACTATCCTGGTTGCGCTTGATCTCACCGCGACCTTCGATACGGAGGATCACATTTGCCCTGCCGAGCGAATCCTGCTCAACCCAGCGCCGAACAGTATCAAACGCTGGATGATTAACTACTTGCAGGACAGATAAGCAAGAGTTGATTTTCGCTGGAAAAGCTCGAAGCCTAGCAAAGTAGAGCCGGTTTTGTTCAAGGCGGTGTCTTGTCGCCACCTGTTGAACCTGCACGTGTCCGACTTCCAAGTGCCTCCGGGAGGAATAAAGGCCATCATCTACGCAGATGACGTGACAATCTACACCTCAGGTCCAAACCCAGATGAACTCGTTGACGGACCTATCAGCTACATCGAAACCTCTGCAGCTACTTCCAGTCACTGAATCAAACATCTCAGAAGGCAAGTCGGCAGTCACTCTTTTCACTCCTCAGTCCGCTCAGACCAACAAGCATCCTCAGGTTCTCGTGCAAAGCAACAACCTGAAACTTGCGAAGACGCCCAAGCTTCTCGCAGTTACCCTCGACACGATGGTCTGCTTTGGAACACACACTAGAGACATCGCTGCCAAAGCACAGAAGATCAACGCCGTTCTCAAAGCCCTCGAAGGTACAGCATGGGGCAGTAACCGCAAAACCCTCATGACTCTGTACAAAACAACTAGCAGATCTGTCATCAACTACTGCTGCTCCACTTGGGCGCCCATCACCAAAGACTGCCGTTGGAAATGACTACAACATGCACAGACCAAAGTAATCCGAATAACAACAGGATGCTACAACATGACGAACATAGATGATCTACACAACGAATCACGAGTTCTTCCCATCAAAGAACACACACATATGCTTGCGCAACAATATGTCGTCACCTGTAACAACCCGAGGAACCCCTGTCACTCACTAAGCAACAAAGCTCTCCCACACCGACCACTGATGAAACCAGACCTGTTTTACAAATACGAAAAGCAGCTATCGAATATACAAATCGATTCGAAAGAAGTAAAAAGGCTACAAAAAGCAATACACACACGGACCGTCAGCGAAACTAGCAGAAACTTCAGAGCGAAACCTGTTTATGGAGACGCACCACCAAAAATACACGAAACAGAGAGTTCCTTGCCTAGAGTCTGCAGAACACCCTTGGCACAACTCAGAAACGGATACTGTCGCTTATTGAACTCATACATGTCAAGAATTGATGAAGAAATAGAAGACGTCTGTCCAAACTGCAACAACCCTGGTCACAAAAAGCAACATCTATTCGAATGCCAGGCCAACACAACAGAATTGACGGTTGATGCGCTCTTGAAGCAACCGGTGGATGCATCAGCTTTTCTTAAACTCGAAGACGATTAGAGACGGCGGCTACAAACAACAAGAGAAATGAGAACAGACAAAACGGATGGGTCGAAGTCCTGCTATATCGAGACGCAGTCTTGAACCGGAGCGTGGATTCAACAAGTGGAATTATCAATGATCTTGTCGGCAAGAGACTCGGTGTCAATAAAACTTCCTAGGAAGGCAGCATGACAGACATAAGAGGCGATCGGAAGACCAATCGCGCCTTTCGAAACAGGCAGCGAAGACTGGATGCGTTGACATTCAGAAACCGCAGAGGCAGTAATGGCTTCGTGGGCAGTATGAACGACGATGTCAAAGTCAGAAAGAGCGGCGGAAGTTGGGTTTTCAGAAAAATTTTTATTTCAAATTTTTTGAAGCTTTTGATCTCCAAAATGTCCATAAAAACTTCAAAAACCGACTTTGCTCGAGTAAAACTTACAACTTAGCAGAAATACGATTATGTAAATAACCTAATTTGACCAAAAAAAGGTCTGCACGCTCACTTTTCTCGAATCTTTTTTTTGAAATATTTCTATGGCAGTCGAATCACAACTGATTTAAGCATTAGTTAAGCTGTTATTTTGCTTCATTACCCTTGCAATACTTAACTTTACCCACTGAATGGCCATTCTAGAAGGAACTTAGTACTAGTAAATTATTAATGTACCACCCACATCTTTTTTGTATCGCTTATGCAGGGTTCGTGAATGTTTATTTCGCCTCTGTGTCAAACTAATTAAATCATCCCCTTACTGGAAAGAAAAACAAGGAGAAACTGCTTGAATTTTCTTTCGTGTATCTACCTACAATCGTTTTCCCTTGTTTGTTTTAAATTTCTTGTAGAAAAGTAAATTTTTCAGAAGTTTCTGCGCTAATTGTACACTGACCGGCTGCCCTTGTTATCTTAATTTTTAGCTTGAAAAGTGTTTTATAAGTTTCGATTGTTGAAGTTTTGCGTCCCTCGAAGAATTCAAGATTGTATCTGGTTCGATGATGGAATACAGATAGATAACAAAAACTGCAGTTAAAAGATCTTTCGATTTTTAAACAGATTGATATTGAATCGTCAAAAAAGTAAAAATGGATGCTGTTTTCATGATAATTGATATTAACCTTAGTAAATGATAATTGATATTAACCTTAGTTTTTTTAGTAAATGTTCACCTTGTCTTGTTTGTAAAAGCATATATCTTGATCTATCAGTTAGCTCTACGAGTAGAATAAAAAGTTTGATCGCTGTCTCGAGAATTTGCTTTAGAAAATGGAATTATTATCCTTTTAGTATGACGGTTTAAGGTGGCAGTGGACGCATCAATGAGTATTTACCAGTTTCTGATAGCAGTGAGACAGGATGGGAATGTTTTGACAAACGAAGCTGGAGAAGTCACTTCGCATCTGATGGGAACATTCTACAGAACCATACGCATGATCGAGAACGGACTGAAGCCAATATATGTATTTGACGGAAAGCCTCCAGACATGAAGAGCAAAGAGCTGAGGTAAACTTTGCTCGTTAATTATTTTCTTCCGCCACACGGAGGAACAAAAGCGGACATGGATGTTATTATCTTGTGTTCGAGAAGTTATTTATCCCATCTACATCGGGAAACCAAAATAATTGTTCAATTTGAAGGTACATGGTTCTAGTATCATATTGCAGAGGTTTCAACAAGCTTATTGCAAAGTTGAGGTCCTCAACTTAACAAATTTTCCAAATCCTTCTTGAAATCGAAGCTTAAACATTTAATTAGTTTGCAATATTATGCTAATGTTCTACTTGTAGAGCAAACGGGTACACTCCTGGTCTTAATTTTTTTGCTGTTTAAGAGTCAATGCAAATAGTTCAGGCTCTTATATAAGTCTTTTTTTTTCTTATTTTTCAGAAGTCTTTAAAATTTGTTTAGGCTCCAATTTACTTTTTCGCTGTTTGACTTTTGATTTTTTTTAACTTCAGTTCATTTCTTCTGTTAAAAACAAGGCAAGCTCCACTATCCAACAGCAAAAATGTAAAGGTCACAAAAAACGTGATCGACTTCTAGTTTCGAAAATGGAATTTGATTATCAGATTTTTTAGCGAGTTAAAACTTTCACCAATTGATCTAGTTTTCAAATTTGGTTAATTTCAACAAAAAAATATCCATCATAAATTGGTCTAGAAATTCAAAAAGCTTTAAGGCCATCAATTTTTTTCTCGGAAATTCAAATGTTGATGTTTTTTTCTGTTAACTTGCGTTCATTGACTCTTTTCCAAATGTCAGTTGGCCATGTTTAATTTTGAATTTAGTGATTATCGCCCTTGTCTGTACGCCAACTTTGTTTAACAAGCATGAAACTCATTAGTGTCTCATTCTGTGACGTCTTCGTAATGGCCTATGAGAAGGCAGGAAAATATGATACTATTAGCTATGTTTTCCGTGTGCAGCCATGCATCATGGCTTAAATGGTTGAACAGGTGAACCATTTATCACCGTGTTTCACGTTGTTATACAACTCTTATACGTTATATATTTCCTTATGGAAATCTTCAATGCTGAATAAAAGCGTGCAATATGGACCAGAAAACAGAGCGGACCGAATCTTTTTTGACAATTCCAGAAGGAAATGTCGAAGTTCTATCAACTAGCAGCTTGACGCCGGTTTTCCCAACGAACGAAAGAGCGCAGCAAAGCGGTATCCGAGAAAGCAAAAGTACGCGGCTTTTATACAAAAAGAGGTCAAATAGTGTCGATTCGCAGCCAGCTTTTGAGCGCAGTTCGCAAGTACAAATCCAACACAGTTATGATAATTTTTCAAACGCTACGCTTAAACCTTTGCTAAAGCCTGAAGTCTCATCAAAATACATTTACGTGACACTAATTCTGATAGCTTGTGGAACTCTATTCGCAATAGCAACTAATTTGGCGAACCCAGTTTTCATTTTGCAGCAACTCGATGAAACAGTTACGGACGAAGTTGGCAAACAGTTAAAAGATCTTGAGTTGGATTCAAAAAATTGCCCTGAATTGTGGTTACCCTACAGAAAATCATGCTACCTTAAGCTACGTGACGAAATATTTCGAAATTTTTCTGTTGCAGATGGCTTGTGCTCTAATGAATTGAATGGTTTTTTGGCGCATCCTAGATCGATAGCAGAATTTAATATTCTGAAGTCTCTTTCAAGTGGAACTTCAACAGATGATATATATTTGTGGCTAGGAGCTAACAGACAAACTGATTCTTGGGTTTCAGTTTTGAACGAGGTGAGGTGAAAGCACTCTTAGCTTCAATTTTCATAAGATTTTATTGTGTACCAAGAGTTTGAACATTTTCTAGGATATTGGCCATGTTCTGGATCCTTTCTGGGAAAATGATTCCATCGAAACAGGAAACATTTCACTTTTAGAATGTCTTGCATTGTCAAATGATGGGTATCTTCGTCCATTGAACTGCTCAGAAGAAGACTATGGAATCGTTTTGTGTGCAATCGATGTAGATTAGCCACACGAACTCAAAATTTGTAATAAATGATTATTAAATGTTAATGAACGAAGTGAAATTTCATTTATTTAGGGCGTTTTTTTCAGAAATTCACGCTGAAATCCGTTTTGGCAGTTTGATTCATGATTTTTTTTTCAATTCATTTGTTTGCTAAATGGAAAGCAAATTTTGTTCTCGAATAACTGAAATTATAACTGAAAATTAAAAAATCAAATTTAACGACAGGGTTTCGGAGTGGATTTTATTTTAATTTTGAGATTTTACAGAGAAATAAAAATAAATACCAGGTATGACATCAGGTCTGTAGAAAATCAACTAGCAAAACTGGGTTCTTCAAGCCAAAAAAATGTCTAAAACGTTCATGAAAATTGAGTAGCTGAGAATGTATTCAGAATAATACCTCAATTTCAAATAGTTTTTTGACAACTTGGGTTATTAAAATTTTATTGAACTCAGTGATTTATCGCTTATTAAGGTCATATCTGTTTGGTCTTCTTTAAAACTTTTTTTTCTTTAATTTACCTTGTAAAAGAAGGCGAAAATGGCTCTCCAATAATAAAGTGCCTTTGGCGAAATAGAACGTGAATGACTCCGGTTTTTAAAATGGAATTTTTGCAGCGGAATGAAAAATACCGTGTTTTCAGTTGCGAAGCAAAGTGTTATAGTACGAACTTTATTTTTTTCCAACCTAAGTCGCAAATATTGTTGCGACTAAAACGCAAATAGTTGCTACATCGAATTGGCAATACGTCGTTACACCTTTACAGATTATTGATAACACGTGCTTTGACATTCGAATAGTTATACACAGTGAAGTTAACCGAAAAAATCTATTTGTTTCAAACAACATAACAATAATAAAATCTCGATTTCAGAAATTTTCTAACTCAATATATCTCGCAATTTTTTGAAATGCATAATTTATACATAATGTGGCTTAATGATTTGCGATTTATTGCATGGAAAATTGTATCTCTATGTATTTGGTGCTACTTTTGCTGCGTCGAATTGGCATTTGGTTAGCATATGTAGCTGCGTTATTGGTGGCTAGTTTTTAAGGATTTAAAGCATTCGTGGCTGAATGGTTAGTGCGTGAGACTCAAATTTGCTAGGTCCCAGATTTTTGCTAATTCGAGTTTTTGCAATTTCGAGGCTTATTTCTACTTTTTCTTATGTCGCTTGATAGAGCTGATTTTTGGTCGCGTTCTCGCAAGTGTTTGTGAAGCGCAGCTTTGCCTCTGTGTTAAAGATAGTGTCAATCAAAAATATTGTTGAAGTTCACAAAGCTTTATCGTGTTGTTTTTTCTCCTAAGTACGAACGATGAAAAGTGTTCAATCATGTTTTATTTGCTGTGTGTTAAATTGTTTGCTTTTATTGGACGTCCAAGAAGCTGAAAAACAAATTTTCGTGGCAGCGGTTTTTCTAGTTTATCGTGTAGACATTTCAAAAAACGGCTGATGTAACAATTGGAAGCCATCCTAAGATAGTTAAGTAGGACAAAAAACAATTATCATGTGCTCAATGTTTTTATTTAAACAAATTGTTTTTATAATAATGATAAAGTATCAGCGTTTTGAAGAGCTTGAAAAAAAGTCAGTGTCATGTCCCGTCATTTTAAAGTTCTTTCGGCTTTTTTGTCTTAGAAACAAATTATTTTTTACCAATTAGGTTGATTTTGTCAAAAAATTGGCTATCATATTTTTTTTTGAAATAAAAGATCTTAAAGTTCTCTTTTCCCGTTTTAAATTCCCGTTTTACTGAGTGCAGTAAATGTTGAATATTCCTATAAGTTCTTCATCGTTGATTTGTGAAACAATTTATGAACCAATGTATGATTGACGACAATCATCCAAAGTTTTATACATTTAGATAAGATGACAGATCGAGTACCTATTGACCATCTCATCCAAAAATTAAAATTTTTAGAATGGCGTTTTTTCGATTGCGTTGCTGTAATTCTCAACTCCTTTTTTAAAATTGAAAACAATTTATATTTGTAGGAAAGGACAATATAACTGTTCAGCTCTATTCGGAGAACCGCTCTTGTAAACCTGATAAAGATTTACATTCACAGGGCTGAGAATTGGTGAGAAACAAATCTGAGCTTCTTATTAAGAGTCGATGAAGGTAGTTCAGACACTCTTAAAGGTCGCCATGATTTCTTTTTTTTTCAATAAAAGTCCTCCGAATTTGTTCAAGCTCATTTAGTTTTTCGCGTTTCGGTTTAAAATTTTTTCAAAGTTTATTTCATTGCCCTTGTTACACCGAAGACTTTAGTCAAGGTGTTATGGTATCGTGTAACGGTTTTTTTTTTAATTGTTGTCTGTTGTCAAGTGTCGACAAATAACGTCCACAGTTATCAATTATCATGTGGGCTGGACTATATCGCGCTATGTCACGTGATTGCGTATGTTTGTTTCTTTATTTGTTCATCTTTATTTATTTAATTATCTGTTCTTCTATTTATTTAATTATGTTTAGTTTGCTTATATTTATTTATAATTTATGTATGTACATATTTATTTTTGTTTATTTTTATCACGTGTTTTGTTTATTTATTTAATTATTCTTTCTTTCATTTAGTTTTGCTTTTATTATTTCTGCGTGTATTTATTTAATTTATTTATTTTCATTTATTTATATTATGGGTCTGTTTGTTTGGTTATTTGTTCATATATATTTTTTCATGTCTATTTAATTATTTGTACATTTCACTTTTGCTTTTATTTATTTATTTATTTATTTATTTATTTATTTATGTATTTATTTATGTATTTATTTATTTATTTATGTATTGATTTATTTTTTTATTGCTTATTTATTTATCAGGTGTGTTTTGTTTATTTGTTGATATTTATTTCTATATTTATTTAATTATTCTTTCTTTCATTTAGTTTTGCTTTTATTATTTATGTATGTGTATTTATTTCATTTATTTCTTTTCATTTATTCATATTATGGGTCTGTTTGTTTGGTTATTTGTTCATATATATTTTTTCATGTCTATTTAATTATTTGTACATTTCACTTTTGCTTTTATTTATTTATATATTTATTTATTTATGTATTCATTTATGTATTTATTTATTTATTTATGTATTGATTTATTTTTTTTATTGCTTATTTATTTATCAGGTGTGTTTTGTTTATTTGTTGATATTTATTTCTATATTTATTTAATTATTCTTTCTTTCATTTAGTTTTGCTTTTATTATTTATGTATGTGTATTTATTTAATTCATTTACTTTCATTTATTTATATTATGGGTCTGTTTGTTTGGTTATTTGTTCATGAGATATATATTTTTTCATGTTAATTTAATTATTTGTAAATTTTGGTGTATATATGTGTTAGTAAGATTTTTAGTTCTACAACGTTTATTCAGGCTCTTTGTCGATATAGCAAAATATTGGTGTATACATGTGTTAGTACGATTTTAGCTCTAGAATTGCTTTTTCAGGCTCTTCGTCAATATAGCAATATTTTAGCGTATACATGTGTTAGTACCATTTTTAGTTCTCGAACTGTTATTTTATGATCTATGTCAATATATCAAAATTTTAGTGTATACATGTGTTATTACGATTTTTAGTTCTCGAACTGTTATTTCATGATCTTTGTCAATATATCAAAATTTTATTATATACATGTGTTAGTACCATTTTTAGTTCTCGAACTGTTATTCCATGATCTTTGTCAATATAGCAAAATTTTGGTGTATACATGTGTTAGTACGATTTTTAGCTCTAGAACTGTTATTCCATGATCTTTGTCAATATAGCAAAAATTTGACGTATACATGTGTTAGTACGATTTTTAGCTCTCGAACTGTTATTTCATGATCTTTGCCAATATAGCAAAATTTTGGTGTATACATGTGTTCGTACGATTTTTAGCTCACGAACTGTTATTTCAGGCCCTTTGTCAATATAGTAAAATTTTGGTGTATACATGTGTTAGTACGATTTTTAGTTCTAGAAGTGTTATTTTATGATCTTCGTTGATATATCAAAAATTTAACCTATACATGTGTTAGTACGATTTTTAGTTCTAGAACTGTTATTTCAGGCTCTTTCTCGATATAGCAAAATTTTGGTGTATACATGTATTAGTACGATTTTTTGTTCTAGAACCGTTATTCTTCAATTATTAGTTGTTAAAGTTGTTTGGTTTTTGCTTCAGTTTCTATGCCTTCGGTGTATTGCGCGTAGCGCCTATGTTTAAAAAAAAGCATTGTCCCAGTGTCGAGAAAAACTGGTTTGAATTTTTTCAGTTAAAGTAATTTCGATTAAATGTAAGCAAGTGAGCAGGCTTTTTATAGAAAAATAAGCCATGAGACTTTAGTTTCAGCAAAATTATTTTTTCGATGTTTTTCTAGTGCCATCTTTGGAAAAAATTTCTAAATTCCAAAAATTCAGATCCTTATATGGCACGACTCGCAAATTTGAACAAACAAAAACATGAAAAAGCGTTTTATGTATTTTTAGGGGTCTGGTCGGAACATTCTGTGCTACTTGCACAGCCATCGGCTATGCTGGTTGTGTTTATGACTGTTTAAAAAGGATTGAGATACGACGGCTTTGTAGGATGTCAACTGTTTGTTTTTTAAATCGCATCTTGCTTTGCAATTTTGATAGTTTTTTCAGTTCATCTTAATATATGTTTCTCTTGTTGAGTGTCTCTTGTTCTTCGATTTTTTGTTTGTTTTTGGCAAGAAGTGTGAAACTCAGATTCGCCCGTGTGTCTATATTGATACCTTTGATCTCCTTTTGTGCAACGTTCTTAAACTATCTACAATTTAATGTAATTCAAGTTTTTTTTGTTTTTGTGAGTATCTTTTTTTAGGTTTCCTTGTAGTTTTATCATAGTTTTCATAGTTTGTTTATATGCAGGTGAAAGGAAAACCTAAAGTGGCTCATTTTGTAGTGGCTCATTTCGTCGACGATATTAGTTTAAAAAATTTCAGACCCTCAAATGCATTAGCAATTTTTTCAGGCAGTTTTTTCTCATTTCCAGTCGGAAACTGACTTTTTGTCTTCTATATAAGCATCGAGATTGCAGTTTTCTCTCATAACATTGGTTGCACTATTTGTCTGAGTTATCTTTTTTCTTTTGTAGAGTCTAAGTTCAGATAATATCGTGAATATCTCTCATATTCCTAGATATTTTACAGGAAAATGTGAGATTTTTTCCTAGAAATTTGCGGGACCTAAATGTAATAATTCAATTTTTTTCAAAGTCTCTGCTTTGGTTTTAATTTTTCTTTTTAAAATCTTTTTTGAATTTTGGAGGTTGTTCAAAATAGTTAGCTTTTTTGGTGCTTGATTTTTTCTGCGTATCAAATGATGCAAATCGCAGTTTAGTCCCTGTGATTGGTGTTCAATTTTAAAAATTGAGAAGCTCCGCTTCTCCTGTGTGTTTACCCCTGCAATAAGCAGGGTATTGCCATCAGATACTAGAATTTTTCCCGTAAATAAGTTGTTTGCTCTTAGAATGGTCAAAAAAATTTTGATACGGTTTTCACATTCTATTGTCTTAGCATGTTATTGTTTCAAAACTAGCCTGATTCTTCTTGATAGATCTGATTTGTTCAACATATTCGATTTTTTTCCGACTTGTGGGTTTGTATCGCAAGTGGTGCGAAGCGCATCTTCACATCTGTGGTTAGACATCTTTTTTTGTTATTTCATTGTTTCATTTGTTAACCGGTTATTTCATTGTTTCAATTGGCTGTTTTTTGGGTTAATTTATTATTTAAAAAGGCCATTAAAAGGCTCATTAATTTGATGTAACATCGCGAAGTTGATGAGCTTTTTTTACTTTTCACTTTAGACCAGTGATGTTCAATATAACCATTTTTTTAACAATAGGTTTAACCAATTGGTTTAAAAAATGGTTTGTTATACTGAGTTGATCAACAACCAATTGGTTAAACCAATTTGTTTAATAAAAATCTGTTTTAACCAATTAAAACTGGGCCATTTATTTGCTATTCAGGAGTGCATTTCGAATCTAAGCAAGGTGAAGGAATCGTTTTTTAACGCCTCTCTAAACCTTTACTCAGTCATGTTCCATCGATAGCAAATTTGGCAAATTAATACAATTTGAGGTTCAACCTTGTAAATTCCCAATCAATATAGGGGGAATATGGATTTTTCATGAACTAACTTTAGAAATAGCCGAGATTCATTCAAAATTGAGCGTTTTACTGAAAAAAACCTTAATCTAAGCAAATACTAGAATACAATGTTTCTATCTTGCATGCAAGAGTAAAGAAACCAATTTTATTTGCGCTATTTCTTGCAATGCATATTTTGTACAGACTCAATTATCAGATTTAAAACATACTTGGGAAGGGCATTCTACGGTTGGCCATTAAGGGGGGGGGGGGGGAGAGATTGTACGGTCGATCCTAATTTGATAACGTCCGCCAAAATTTGCGTTCCGAATACTTAAAGCTTGCATCATTTACTATAAAATAGAAAGTAATTATAATTTGTTTAATCGATGTTTAAAAACAAAATTGGTCGTTAATTTGGTTTAAAATATTTTAATTGGTTAATGGTTAAAAAATCGGTTTTACTTTTTTAACTGGAAATCACTGCTTTAGACGTGTTGAATTCGGAAATAAACATAGCGAACTGTTCTCAAATAATAAATGCATCAATTGGTTGTTCGATGTTTTTAGACTTGTTTATTTGACAATCTGTAACGATTTATTTGACAATCTGTAACGAATATTTTCTCAGTAATGTTTTACTTCGGAAAGATTTAAAAAAGCATCTTTATTCAGCAAGAGAACTGAGAGGAGAGAAGAAGCGGAAGCTGCTCTGAAGAAGGCGGAAGAGGAGGGCAACGTGGAAGAGATCAACAAGTTCAACAGACGCCTGGTCAAGGTCACTAGACATCACAACGAGGAGTGCAAGCAGCTCCTCACCCTAATGGGAGTGCCTGTCGTGTCTGCTCCCTGCGAGGCTGAGGCACAGTGCGCCGAGATAGTCAAGTGTGGAAAAGTAGGTAGCTCATGGGGTTAGCTTTCGTCTGTGATTATGCGTGGTGTATTTTAGGTTGATTTTTAAAGATTTGATGTTTTTCCTGAGATTGTTAACATCATTTTTGTGCGCCTTTATTGCGGACTCAAGCTGATATATTCGTTCTTAATGCAAACAATTAAAATCAAATATAAATTTTAGAATTAGCTTCAAAATGATATCATAAATGAAATATTTTTAATTTTAAGCTTCAAATTTATTTACTTAAAAGTACTTAAAAAATCTGCCTTCTTTAAATAGTGCAAATTACATGCAATTCGGCTTAATTTGACAGCTGTTTATCTTAAGGCTTATGCGATCGGAACTGAAGATATGGACGGTCTGACATTCGGTTCCACGTATCTCCTGCGACATTTGACCGCGAGTGAGTCGAAGAAGCTACCAATCAGAGAGTACTGCTACAACAAAATACTGGAGGAGTTGCAGCTGAGCAAAGAAGAGTTCATTGACCTCTGTATTTTGATGGGTTGTGATTACTGCGAGAGTATCAAGGGAATCGGACCAAAAAAGGCACTGGATTTGATCACACAGCATAGGAGCATTGAGAAAATTGTCGAAAATTTGGGTAATGCACTTGTTTTTGTTTCCAAATTCAAAATGAATAACAGAATAGCGTGGACTTATGAGAAGTTTGTTTCTTTCGACTCTGGTACTAGAGGGAATCGAAGTATTTTTGTTTTTGTTTGTTTTCGGAGACCGTTATGTTTTTCTATTTAGATCAAACTAAATACCCAATACCCGAAAATTGGCAATACACTGATGCCAGACGTCTCTTCATAACACCAGATGTCACGCCAGGTGAAGAGCTGGACATCAAATTCCCTGATGTCGACGAGGAAGGGTTGGTTCAATTTATGGTGCATGAGAAAGGATTTGCAGAAGACAGAATCAGAAATGGGGCGAAAAAGTTATTGAAGGCTAGACAAGGAACACAGCAGGGAAGACTGGACAGTTTCTTCAAAGCTGTCCCATCTCCGATCCCGAAGAATAAGGCAAAGCACGAGAAAGAAAACTCGAAAAACTCACTGAAGAAAGTGAAGGGCGGAGGCGTGTCTAAGAAGACGCCCAAGAAGCGATAAACTTTTTTGTACCTTATTTTTGAAATATGCATTTATAATTGAAGTGAATTTTCATTTGTGAGATTATTAATGCTGAATTGTGTTTGTGCTATTTACGTGCACCTACTGATGTGTTTTAGATTTTGTTTTCGTAATTTAATTTTATTGCTCCTACTTGTCTGCCAGAACAACGAGAAGGTCACATACTTGCATTGTTGTTAAAAAGCAATGTTATAGCAAAGAGAAAACATGGTTACAAAATCGGAAATGCTCAATTTCTGACATGTAGAAATGTACACTACCAAAATCCGCTGTTTGCTTATATCTCTCAAGACTAATATTTAAGAATTGATGAACGACTCAGACTCTAATATAAGTCGTGATGTTTTTTTTTGCTTTTTTTTCTGGAAAAATCTTAAAATAGACTTTTGTTTTCTTGAAATTGACTTTTGATTACTTTTCAGTTCAGTTCATTACACAATGTTGCTTGTGTTATAGTATGATTTTTCTTTTTTCGCTCTATAAATTGAGGCAAGTTTTTTTTTTCAAATTGACTGGTACTGCTAATGCGTCATAATTGGCTTGCGTCACTTAGCAATTATGTAGTCTCATAACTCGCGTGGTTCCCCCACTTTTAACTCTGGCCTAATTTTCTAGACATTTCCAGCCGGTATAGAAATTTAAAAAAGGTTTAACCAATGCCAAAAAACTTAAAATCATTATTTTTAGAATCATTCTCGAACTTAAACTAATGACCTGATCGCTTTGTCAGCTTTACAATGGTTTAACACAAGCTAGAGAACGCTCTGAAAAAGTACAGATCAGTTTTGTCTTCGTAAACGGACATTATGTTTTGTACTCTTTCATTTATTACTCGATACTTGTTCTTTTTTGTGAACTTATGGCCACTCGATGCATCAAAAAAGTTGAGTTTTTGTACGGAAGCGTCTTTTTGCAGGCTACCCACTACTTTCCACATATTTGGGTGGGCTCCGCTGAAATATGATTGAATCCCGAAATGCCATCCCTCGACAATATTTCAACCCGATAAATGTGCTTCGGGGAATGTTTTTTGGAAGGACTGAAGAGCAGCTTGCTCAAAATCTAACAAATTTTTTTCAGACCGGCAGTTGGGTGCTAAATCAATTAAAGCCTGCAGGAAGCGATTGTAGGTTTTTCGGTTTTGTTAGGGAGGAAGGCGTAAATGCAAGCTGGCGCAATGCCAGATACACTAACAGTTTTTCATTATGGTGCTTGTGTTAATTGCAGGATTAACTTTGGTGTGATAAGAGTTAAGATAAGGAATTCATACAGCATTAGATTTAATATTGTTATATTGTTGTCGATTTAAATTGTTTAGTAGTGAAATGACTAAGTGTTAAAAAGTACGGTGTTAAATTGCATGTCATTAAATTGTAGGACACCAACTCGCGTGCGTCGCTTATGAAAATTTATAGTCCCAGTGTTTTCGGTCATATTTTGCTTGTGTATGCGAAGTGCAACTTCGCCTCTGTGTTTAATTAGCTAATAGAAACTCCACGGTCGGACAGCAAAATGTGAAGGTCGCGGAAACCGTGACCAACTTCTAATTTCGAAAATGGAATTTAGTTATCAGGTTTCACAGCGAAATAAAATACCTATTGTTCCATTTTTCCTAAATGAGGTTGTTTTAATCATTTCAAATTTTCTAGAAATTCAAAAATCTTAAGGGCCATCTATTATTTTCGAAAGTTGAGATCATTGGATCATCTCCAACTGTCTGTTGGCTATGTTCATCATATACACAAAAAACCTTACAAAAATGATACAGAAACCTCTTTTGATCAAATTCATCTCTCCTCAACTAAACTTATGCACTGTACTGATTGTCCGCCTGAACTTTGCTATAGTTTTACGCATTACCTGTCTCATCAGTACATAATAAAAAACGTCAGACAGGTACCTCCAGTTTTATTTGGGCTCCTGGTGTTAACTTTTGTTGAGAAGCCATGGCGCAGATGGTAGGACGCGTGATTTTCAATCTAAGGTAGGATGTTAGGTTTCGGCAAAAATTTTTTAAAATTAATTTTTTTCTCCTTTTTTTCCTTGACCTATTTAGAGCTACTCTATGCTTTTTTCGCTTGTGTTTGGGACGTGCAGCTTCGACTAAAAGTATAAAAAGTTGCATGTATCATTGCATTACACAATTACGTACACATTTTGTCCAATTTGTTAAAAACAATTACTGTGGTGGTGAAATGAAAGAATAGCCGGGTCATCTTGTTTAACGGCTATCGCAAAATATCTTCTGTATAAAAGGCAACTTAATGAGAGCTATTTGAGCTGATTTGTGAACTCAAGCTCATAACGCTTGCGATTAGCAAGCGTTATCAAATCGGAACATAGTTTAACAAAATCAGTTGAAACAATTGCGGAGATGCTTAACTCCTGGGTGCAATGTTTGTTACTGGAGTTCCTTGCATAAGTGGCTGCGACCATGTTTTTAGATACAAAAAGTTATAGCCCTCGGAAAAGTCAAAAATTCGATTTTTCGACCGTTTTTTAATTTTTTTTGTTTCTCAAAAAGTGCACTCCCAAATCTGAGTTTTTGGGTTCAATCGAAACAATTTGATCAGGAAAGCTCCCCTGCATAATGAATTACTCCAAGTTTTTCTGACACAAAAGTTAGGTCCCTCGAAATAGACAATATTTATTTTTTTAACGTTTTTTTGAGACTAATTGCAATTTTTTGAAAATTACTCTCTGTAATCTGAGTTTTTGCGTTAAATCGACAAAACAGGTTGCGTGATTTTTTTCGAAAACTTTTTGATTTTTCTCGAAAACCACTCTGCCAATTCTTTGTTTTTTTTGGTCAATGGAGAAACCCAGTTTTCGATATCTTCTCTGCTATGCAGCTACAAACCTCTTTTTGCAGAAAAAAGGTATTGTTTTCAGAAAATCAGCTTTTTGAACGTTTGACCGTTTTTTAAAAAACTTTTGATTTTTCTTATTAACTACCTTGGTGTTCAATCGAATGAACCAGTTGCGAGAATTTTTCCTGCAAAAGCTTATCCTTATTTTTTTTATAAAAGTTCAATTTCTCATAATTTTTCGCCCTTCTTTTATTATTTTAGCAGAGAAACAACTATGGTGTTGGGCAAAACCCTTCGGTGAAATTGCCCATTTCATCCCATATCAGTATAAAAAATTTATCGAAACTTCAGCTTCAGCTAGGCCCCTAGGTATCTTTAACCGAGACATTCGAACATTTTGGTTCTTGTTTTTTTTTCAATATTTTCATTTTTTCTCAATTTTTGTTTATTTTCGTGCTGTATCGCAGGTAGTGCGAAACTCCGCTTCGCCTCTGCGTAAAATTTTCAGTTTTGTTTCAAAAAAATTGCATGCACGGGATAAGCATTAAGAAATATAGAAAAATATGGCATAACAATTAGATTCAATCTATCAGGATTGATATATTCACGTTTCAGCGGAGGTTTCAAGGGGAGCGGTTTTTCAAAAAAGTTTTGTCAACATTTTTTATAGATTTACCCATTTAGTTTTCGTGCTCTCCGAAAATACTGAAAAAATCCAATTTTAAGGAAGTTTTTCAGCGCCACCGGCGAATTTTTGAAAAAAAAACCAGGCTAAAAATGACGCTTTGAGCATTTTGAAAAAAAATCACCTACAATTTGTTTTTATAAGCGCGCGAGCGCGCTCCCTTTCAAGTTTTAAATATATCGGTGCCGATGGGGCTTTTAAAAATATTTTATTGCTGGGCAGCCAGAAATGAATCTCCTAAAACTATACCAAAGAAGAGACATTTTGGAAGTTTTTGGAAACCAGTATTGAGGAGAAAAAGCGGTCGCCCCACACCCCCCTCTGTATGCTACTGTCTAGTTTGAAATACGGACGGATAAAACAATTGATTGGCTGAACATCTGGACACCCGACGGCGAATATAAACTAAGTTCATTTTAATAAATTATTATTGCAGAATAAGAAGATCTTGATAGTTCCAAAAAATGGAAGAAAGTTAATGAAGTTAACTTTATCATATAGCAACATATTTGGTGGCGTTTTTTTTTCAATTTTTCGAAACGAGTACGCGGATATTTGGCACTCTATGGATATTCTAAGAAGCTTTTAAAGTTCCCGGTGATGCATTAACGCACGGAAAAATTGCAACAATTGCTTGAAAAATTCCAATTGCTCATTGATAAAACAGCTTGATAAAATTGGAAATTTGGAAGCATAAAATTAGTCAAACAAATAAAAAAAACAATTTCTGATTTCTGAGTTGATATAAAAAAACCTATTGTCAATGAAAGAACTGAAAATCAAAAGGACTTTTCTGTTGATTTGAGTCTTTTAGCAAACTTTTAGATGATTAGTTCAAGGTAACGATGCCCCTCCAATTCCGTTGTCCTGAGTTTTCTGACAGTGGTTCCACTTCCATCACTATTTGGTGGACTTCGTCACTATCATCTATCTACTGCGTTGTAATCCGTCGCCGTTGATCCTTTCTGCTTTTGTCTTGCGAAAGCGCTGAAATTTCCACTGGCGTATCCCATAAACTTCCTTCTAAGTATCGGTTCCAATTCATCTCAAATTTTTTCTGCTACTGCCGCAATAATCATACAAAGCAACTCAAAGACTTTTCTGACATTTGTGCAAGATTC
Source organism: Symsagittifera roscoffensis (assembly GCF_963678635.1). NCBI lineage: Eukaryota > Metazoa > Xenacoelomorpha > Acoela > Convolutidae > Symsagittifera > Symsagittifera roscoffensis. The sequence continues at coordinate 53,715,790 of NC_087064.1, forward strand.
ACACATTTTAGCACTGAGAAGGGCTTAACCACTATCGTCCTCATGCTCTTCACATCCACAGCCACGAAGTGAACCGGGTATCGGTTTTTGCACATAGGAGCCCTATTTGGGCCTACTTGGTATCGAGCTCCAGATGGCCTATGATATGTTTCACTCTGCCTGATATTCTCTTTTTCACTTCTATCGCTACTCTCCATTTTCCGATGTGTTTCTGCTCAGTCTGCAAAACTCCGGAAACACTTCTACGCTGATGGCCGTGAGCATCTCATGCAATTGCTCTAGATTCAATAGTGACTGGAGAGAAACAAACATGCTGTAGAACCCTAATACTTTCACTAGATTCACTTCGGTTCCTCCATGACAATCTACTACTAGTTGTGTTTCCGTCTTTTTCTTCATTACTACATTGCGAGAAACTATCACCAACTGTTTATGCTGCTTCGCAAGTGTCCTCACGCAGTCAAGACCTCCGCAGATGTGACCTTTTATTACATAGACTTTTACAGGACAGCTTCCAGGTTTAAACCAGTCTTCCGGTTCCCAGCCAGGCAACTCCATATTTTTCTCTACTAGAGACTGCAGTCATCAAATTGTAAATAGTGTTGAGGTCACGCAAATTGCAATCTGCATTCAGTTCCTTTTGGATGTCTTAGACGCTCGTAATATCGCATCGGCGTTGGGATTCGAACGCCACGACGGCTTCAATAACTCCCACACGAACATCAATCTTGTCCTCAGTAGCTTATCTGAGAATCCCAGTCCAAATTCCACTCTATTATCAGAATTCGGTACGGACGGCGCAGTCATTTTTTCTTCCAATACAAGTCGCAATCTAACTTGTTGACTGGCAATACTTCTTCTTGTAGATAATCTAGACACCCAGAATTTTAGCAACACTGCTTGTTCGTTATCGAACTAGCAATCACGTATATCTTCATTGATGAAAAGTTTGTATGCCTTTCCAAGATTTCCTGATACACTGTGGTACGACTTCTTTCTGATCGATCCTTCTTTCATTGGACTTCAGAAGTGTCTTTATCAGCTCTTTCGTGAGCCTGAGCTGTTTGTTAGAAAGACTTTGGATCTCATCTATCCTCCATAAGGGTTCTCGCTCTACTGGTTCTTCGATGTTCACTCTTAAAGGCTTGCTCTAATGAATGTGCATGAGTTCTTGTAAGAGTAACGTCTTCTCAAGGTTACTGCCCTCTCTCAACATCCTCGCAAAGGTGGTCGGCTCTGGTGATGGTATTTGTTAGGTTAAAAACCGGAAAAAACAGAAAGCATCTCTTCGTTTCGCACACGCCACTGCCGCTCCTTCACAAATCAATTAGGTCTCTCAGATGGGTCATCAACATCACTTTTTCCTACTTTGATCTCTTCTTTTCTTCCTAGTCGTACTCCCCTATCATCAACTCCACCATACACTAACTCAGTCCTGACGCACGTATACCTATCAGAGGGTTTACTCTCGCGGTCGTTCTCATTCCTTTTTCAAAATGGCGTAATAATACTTCCCTCCATGGTAAACTCACAAATTGATCCACTGTCTCGCTGTGCAGTTCCAATGACACTATTGTTCCATAAGTTTTCTGCTTCACCATCGTGTCCTTAATAATTTCGTTTAGAGAACGCTCCATAGCAATTTTGTTTTCTAGAGCTATCAGATCTCTTCTAGCCGAATTTCTGTACTCCTTCATCTTCTCCATGTATCCACCAGTGGTCTTGTCTATCGTGACTGTCTCCGATACTGTTAAACAATTATGTTCAACCGGATTTGGCTGTCCTACGACGCTTTTCTTTCCGTGGTTCTTTCTCGAAGTCTTGAAGTCTTTGAGGCTTCTCTCACCATACTGGCTTAGTATCTTCATTTCCTAGATTGCTCCGGTAAGAGTGCGGTCATTATTTTTGGACCTGCAATTGGCTGTCCTTAATCCTGCCATGAGAATGGGCGGCACCATCGCTATGTCCCTTATCATCTTTGAAGTTCCTTGCAAACAGTCATTGCCTTGTTCCATGTCAACAGCAGCCTCCACTCGTTTTCTTTGGCTGAATTGGCAGTCTTCCCTGAAGTTTCAAGACCCATCTTCGTTTTTCTAGACTTTCTGTACATGACCTTGCTGCCCAATTTTATCTTCATGACATTGATCTTCTCCGTCCTTAACTTCGGGCTCATTGTCCTTTTTCGCGTCCTGGACCGATACACTACTTCATCGCTCCTTTCTTGACTTGTCATTTTGATGGGAGACTTGGTTTCACTCACATAAGTAGCTGAGTCAATGACTAAGCAGCTCATTTTTCTCTCGAACTCATCCAATTTGTTAAGGATTTTCTGCATCAGGGGTCTATTGAGACCTGTTTTTACCACTGACTGAGTCCCGTATCAATGCATTACCGTGAAGTCCGCTTCCATGAAAGCAACTCTTTTAAATCGACAGCCAGTTCTATTCTCGTGGTCACGGTGGTGAACTTCACAATCTCTAACTTCACAATCTCTAAGTTTTTCCGAAGTTTCCCCAGGAAAGGCACTTGGGCTGCATTTTATAACTTCCTCCTGCGAGGTTTTTGTGTTAAGAGTTTTTCTGTTGTTGTTTCAGTTGTGGCAGGAGAGCTGCTCTCCGGAATATTACAATTTGTATTCTTAAAGGTTAAAGAAGGTTCCAGCGTGGATTTTTCATGTTTGGCTGTTTCTGTCATTTTGCCATTGTATCTACTCCGTCTTCATCATGAAAATTAAAATAAAGGCTCGAAATGCCACCTACTGAGGCCTTATCATCATCTTTTCCCGCTGGGTTGGGACTTTGCTCTATCGGTTTTTCTGCTTGAAGGTCCTCCTGATCTTCAATCTCTCGCTTCTTGTTCTGCCCTGATCCCGAATGTCTTTGCTCACCATCTTCAATAGTTTCAACTGGAAGTTCGTTATTACCTGCCGACTGATCTTCTGGCTCTCCGTGCATCACTACAATCTCTTCGCAGCGAAAGGGTGCTGGAGCATTTCTCGTCAGTACTTTCCAGTCGCCACTAATTCTGACCTAACGTTTAGAACCAAACAAAACTGGATCGGTCCAGTGGTTCTAAATTTATCTAATGTTCAAAATGTTTAGAACCAAAATAAACTTCTTGGTCCAGTGGACCTCAAGTTACAAAACGAAACGTCTTTTGTCCAAACACGAATATTTTTCAAACGTATAGCTTGTACCTAAATTTTTCTGTACTTTTTGTCCTATTGTTCTAAAACATATGTATCTGAGCTCAGAAGGTCTTTCAGTTCGATGCAAAAAACGCGATCAAAAAACTTTCAGCAGAAAAATTTTGCCAAAAACAGCGCAAACTGGTCCCCTCCAGACTGGTGAACCCACTAAATCAAACTCGCGAAGTCCGGTTTCACTGGGAGCAGGAAGGTTACCGATAGACGGGTCCTAAAACCTGTCGCATCACTAACATATAATATTCGAACAACAGTCTTTATCGGATCTAAAATCGGATCTCGACATTAAATTTGTTTTAACAGTTTCCGGACCAATTTTAACCGGTTCCTCTACTTATGTTTGCTGAAATACGATGTAATTCACTAATTTAGTTCTTTTTTTGTTCCGAAAATAACGGATATCTGAAAAGCCATTATTTTGATCACAAAAATCGGTCTGCTTACGGTCTGTTTTTTGAAAAATGCAATTGAAATATTAATACGGGTAGTCAGAGCAGTAGCACTAATAATATTAATACCCCACCGGGTCCGTTCATTATCCGAATTAAGAATTAAAGTGCCTAACTCGGAAATTTACAACTCGGTGAAGGGTAATTACAGTGCAGTCACTGTCGTGCCCCCACAGACTGATATTGTTTTTTTGATTCTGTACTCAGAAGGATACAAAACTATTTAACGATACCCAACGGTAGACTTTTGTTGTCCTTGTGACCCTTCCTGCAGCTTTTTGCACTTAAGGATCGGTCTTCTACTTTAATCACTTGACCCTTCCGGATCGAGTGCAAATTAACATTAAGGTGCTTAAATAGTTGCGCTTATCGATCGAATCTCGTCTGGAGGCTGTTCTGTACTTGTTTCTTACTTAATTCTTGTTTTCTTACTGTTTTCAGTTTTTGTAGTTACTTTTATGTTTTTTCTTTGGTTTCTCCTTGGGTTCTATACTATTTTTTGTTTAGTTTCTTAAATATCTTTAGTTGTTTTTTATCTTACGCCGCTTAAGGAACGACGGGATTGCCAATCCCCTCATCCTTCACGATACGTGATTTTCGGATCTTAACTAGGTTGGAAAGCTGGATCGAGGAATCCGAAAGGTTTTCGCGTTCCGAACCATCCTTCCGAGGCCTCTGTTATTGGGTTCACCGATCATGATCATATGAATAACGCCCAGGAGCGCCAGAAAAACTCATATGAAAAAACTATCGGAAAGGAAATATCGACGGTAAGTTAACTAGATCTTGAAACAGTTAGCTAGAGTCTAAGTAGAGCCATACCTGCTTTTAACCGTCTCTGCCATAACCAGTTCAATGTGGTTCTAATAACATCGAGTCGACAGAGTCATTACTATTTGAAGGCTATCGGCCGAATCGCTCAATTTATTGTAGTATCCCCTCCCCAGACCACGAGGTCACTCCTATATCAGGGCTACTATAATATTTGTATTAAAATACCATAGTATTATTGTTTTTGATCAGTAGATAAAATCATTCTATCCATCAGAGTTGGATCAACACTTCCCCTCAAACCAATATTTTTGATTATCTGAAAATGAATCGGGTCATAATAATTTCAAATCAGGCCATACCAGGAAGCCAAAAATTTCTTGAGATAATTTCTACAGTTGCTCTATAAAATTCCTTCAGCTTCTCGAATCCGATCTTTTTCACAATCGGGAAGGGTAGTAACTTCTCCCGTTAGCCTTCCTGGTGCTTTATCTACTTTTGTTGACTACATGAAATTTATCACCGGATGATTAATAAGGCTAAATATGTGTTTTATGTATAGCTAAGATAGGAGCTTAGAACAAAAGCTAAAGAGCCAGATAGTAACTCAACAATCAGTTGAAACTCCTATTTTGAGGAAATCCTGAGTTACCACGTTTCGAAGACAAGATCGTCTTGGCCCTTGTAACTAAACTTTTCTCAATGAAAACGAGAGCGCTTTCATATAGCTGATTTAAAAGAGAAAACCGCTAATCTTGATAGAATAGATTAAACTTAATATTTCACAACATACAACACTAGTTATAAAGCACCTTGTCATATGGTGACAGCGACAGAAAACTCAACCTGATAATTTCTCAAAGATGGCTCACACAGCAGTTTTTCTCGACAAATTTTCGGGATCTCCCTCTGAGAGTTAGAACGAGATTGAATCAATATTCAGAAGTACGAGAGACGTCATCAAAATGAACAGTGCCCAGGCAAACAATTCCCTGAAAGCTCACCTAAAAGATGCAGCGTTGCAATTTTTCATGTCCCAACCAAAAGTAACCCATGGAGACATTGAATTGAAACTAGAGGCGCTGAAAGACCATTTTTACAACCCCGACCTCAGAGAACTCCACTTGATGGAGCTTGAAAACCTCAAGTACGACTCAAAGACACAAACTCTAGAGGAATTCCTGGTAAAACTTCAGAATCTGGCAAAACTAGCCTATCCAGATTCAATCACAAAACGGCACCAGCTGTCAATCCAGACCTGAATGCAGACGCAGAGGCAACGCCGAAAGACAGAGATTTCATACGAGAGAACGAGAAAGATAAGTCAGACTACTCTTCATAAAGTCAATGCCGAACTGGCTTCTAATCGTATTACTTGAGAGACCAGAAGAAACCCCTGTACAATGACTTAATCGTAAATTTTGCTGCGACTTTGACAGAAATTAATCAGAAAATGGAAAAAATTTCGACGCATTGAGCCGGCAACTAGAGGAACATAAGAACACAGCTGAGAAGCAGCACAGCCAATAGAAGACTTGGTTCTCACAACGTGGGCCTGGAAGAGGCAGAGGTTGTGGCAGAGGAAACTGCAACCATGGGTGAGGCAGCGGCTTCACTCAAAGTGGTTGGCCAAATGGGTTCCAACAGCCGAGAGTGACTATGAGCACACCGCCACACCCTCAAAACACGGTCAAAAACAAATCTTTCCTCAGAATCAGACACATTCGCCACAAAGTCATATACCTGAAATCGAGTATTCACAAACTCTTTGCCATGTTGACGCCTATCCAAATCATTTAGCGACACACTGCTTAGTGCGTAAAAGACGACAAAATAGGAACACCAAAACCCTTTCCCCAGCGCCAATAACGCGGCACAAATTCAGGGCAACCAAAAAACTAGATGATCCACTCCTCAGCAAGCAAGTAAAAAACCAGTACCTTTACCGTATAACCTCCGCTTCATTTTATAATTCACCTACAAAAAAGACAACAAAAAGAAAAACATAGAGATAATTGCCTTTATATCACTAGAGGCAGACACGCTCCTGTATTGTAACGTAAAATTCTCTCCCAATATACAAAAACGCGCGTTAATCGATACGGGTGCTTGTGCAAACGCTATGCTTCAACATGTGTACGAAAAACCAAACCCGAAAAGGATGCCCTAGTTACTTACACTACAGAAAATTAACACGAACCCAGAACAGCAGATCATAATCAAATTAACCCCAATATACTACAACTACCATCTATAAGGAATCACCGGGGCTATAACTCCAAACGAAGCAAGGAAATGAAATTTTGGAATTGCAATCGCATGCTCAACCTCAAGACTCTTTACGAATTCCAACAAAATGAGAAATGCTCTTTGCGAATTCCAACAAAATGATAAGATGAAACCGAGAAACAACCAACAAGACAGGCAAGAATTTCGCAAACAATTTTCTTGGGAACATACAGCACTTCAAACGGAACAAGTGCATCAAATTGAAAAGTTTTTTTGTATAATACAGCGGCATCTTCGCCAAACACAGATTTGCGTCGTGTACAATACCGAACTTAAGATCAAATTGACACCCAAACATAATCTAACAGTCTACACTCAATCAACGCCGACACCAATTCACCTCCGAGATGAGCTTCTAGTCGAACTTGCACTTACGCAGTTCAACAAAAACATTACAACTTTACTACAATCACGGTACATTCACGGCAGCCCATTAATTGCCAAACTAAAACCTTCAAAAAAATTGCGTTTGTTAGACGACCCCAGAAGAATTAAGGATCTCCTACGACAAGACTACATTAACTAAAATTTTCCTACCTCCAACCAGCAGGACGCAAAAAACCACTTCGCTGGGAAAACTTTTTTTCGCAAAACTGGATTGCTCACAAGCCTACCACTGTGTGCAAATGGCTGACGAACTCTCAGTACAATTCTTGCATTTCAACTTCGCTTCCAGGACTTATGCCTATAATTGTTTAGCACAAGGACTAGATAAATCCGTCACTGGATTCAGCTCCTTCGTTAGAGCATTCAAAGACCTATGTCTCGCAAGCAATGTATGTACACACTACATGGATGACATTGGATGAAATTTTCCCATCTTTGCGACTAGTTTTCTCCTGCATTCATAAATCTGGACTCAGATTGTCTCCGAAATAATGCCAGATTGGAACAACTCAGGTAACTTTTTCGGGAAAAGTTATAACATCAAGTGGAATAAAACCCAAAACAGAAAAGGTCATGAAATTTCTCAGGAAACTGGGAACCCCGAAATCAACGAAGCAAGTAAAACGACTTGTCGGTTTCGTACAGTATTATCCAGACTTCATACCAAACCTCGGAGAGAAGCTTCTCCCATTTTACAAACTCCTGAAAAAGGACAAGGATTTCATTCTCGAAGATAAACACTACGAGGGAATGGAGACACTGAAAAACGACCTACTCACAACAACCACACTAATGTTACGAATGGCACAAACTGAAAAGCAGTTTGTCATCCTTTGTGATGCGAGCTTCCACGGCGCCGGCTTTGTCCTTCAGATAGAAGAGCTTCACCAGGACAAACAGGAAAAGAAAATCTACGCCCCAGTGACATTTGGTTCACAGCTGTTCAATAAAGTACAATTAAAACTCTCTTTATACTGCAAAGAATTTCTGGCCTTGTACTTTGCGCTCGAAGCGTTTTCACATTACATTTGGGGAGCGGACAAACCAGTACTTGTACTAACGGACAACAAAAGCCTCACACAGTTCTTTCAGGCGAAAACCATCCAACCCTCACTTTGGAACTTTCTGGATAGAATTTAAGCATTCAACATCGTACTCGGGCACAAATCCGGAAAAACTAATGCTGCCCCCAATTTTCTCTCGAGAATGCAGACTGACCATCAGAAGCTATCGAACTGCAAATCTCAGAGTAAATCCCCACCAGAGAAGTTCATGTGAAAATGGCTCTTAGCCATTTCCAACAGATTCCAGAGCAGAGCAACAAAATGATAAGCGAAGACGAAGCAGAATTATAACGCTTAGCAACTAAGTACCCACGTCTTTATCTGCAAGTGCGTTAACAATAACACTGTGATGAAACAATAACGGCAAAACTAGAGCTCAAACACGACATCGGACACTTAGAAGCAGTTTTGGAACCAAACCCACTTGACGAATTCGATATAAATAATAATCAAAGTTCGCTGAAAATGGAAATGGAACAAAACAAAGACGCTAACCTCAATTCCGTCCAGGAGTGGATCACCAAAAATTCCACAGTCAACCTCTTATACAGCAACATCGAGCTCAAAAAAAACCAAAAAACAACTAACATGACTTAAGATTCATAATGGGATCCTCGTAAGGGAATTCTACAACGACACGGGAACACTCAAAGTAAAATAAATAGGCTTATAAAAACTTATCCGACGAGAAGTAGTGCACAGAATCCATAACTCGACAACTGCTGGACACATAGGAACCGAGTGAACGATAATGGAGTTCCAAGGCCGACTCTAATTTTTCGTAATCTTCGTGAAGAACTATTCAACTTGTCTACAAACAAAACGACCACCCAAACACCAGCTTCCTCCGCTGCTAAAAATCATTGTCAACGCAAACTTCGTTCCCTGTGGACATCCTTTAGATCGTCTTAGTGGGACCATTTCGCTCACACCCTTACAAGTTTGCACTCACAGCAAAAGATGTTTTCTCCAAATATCTTTTTGCCGTACCACTCACAAACGGTCGCGCATAGACTATTGCTCGAGCACTTTCTCAATTGTTTTTTAAACACATCTAAATTCCTGAACAAATAACCACCGATCTGGGAACATCATATGTTGCAACATTAGTCAAAGAGCTAACAATGATCCTGGAGGTGAATATCAAGCATGAAACCATGAAACACCCGCAATCACTAGCATTAGTAGAAAAAATGCATGCAGCCCTCAAACCAATTTTGGAGCCCAAAACAAACAGCACTGGTCAGACTGGAGTCTGTACGTTAACCTAGCTAAATTTATACATAACATATCATTCTACTCGTCAATCAATTGCACCCAAGTCAAATCTTCCTTGGAAGAATACCAGTCAAGCCCATAGGCATCCAATTTGGAACAAACAAACAAACTCGGGAAAAACTGACATACGACTGTCTAATTGGCTTACACGACAACATGATCAACACATACAAAAAGTCAAAAACCAGTATCATCAAAGCATACCACGGCTATAGATCTTACTACGATCGCAAAGACAAAGCTAAATCTCTGCAATTACACTCTCATTGTCTCCCTCTCAACCCAATCCTGACTACGCAGAACGACTTAGCGGCCAAAGCACATCAACTTTGGCTTCCATTCTAACGAATGAATTGAAAAGGTCTCTTGACTTCCTCTAATTACATAATTCGGAAGATAGGAACCAACTATACCCCATGCGTTCAACGGCTCCGCCTGAAACCGATTGCACCTCGTGCTCCATCTGGGGACATCGAAGTTATTGAACTGACAAAATTCATCGCGAATCCTTCACTAACAAAATTCAGATAGAAACCTCATCATTTTGACCATCTTTTTGGAATTAGCTTAAACGAACCCGTCCTAACACAAACGGATCAACCTCAAGCAGATAACGCGACCAACACATCAGGAAAGGATATGGTGACCTTCACCATTGGATTACCAGCATTGTTTTCATTTCCACTTCTGCCCGATGCACTAGTTCCGGCAGCAGCAGAACAACGAGAACACCGATGCCGAAAATAGAGATGATCTGCCAATTTTCCCAGAACCAATGGACTTCCCACCTAGGAATGAACAAGAAACGAGTGCAGAACCAGAAGTTCACCATCAAATTACAAATACCCGCGACGAAACAGCGGAATCAAACACAGAAGGAAGCAAATTACTCACTCCGAGAAGAAAATCATCGTCTCAGCCTTCAACGCCGAACAGCCATGATCTGATTACCTCGGCTGCTACTGCATGACATCTACTAAAAATACCACGCGAAGACTTTCAATGGCGTTAACTACGAACACGGAAAGGTATCTTTGCGGAACAATTACCACGTACATCACGAGCAGACACTTCTCCATTACGTGAACAACCACTACAACGAACCAAAGAACAGAAACATTCAAAACTCTCAACACTTCTAAAAAGGCCACAACAAAAAGAATCGCCGACTGTCGCAACGCCAGTGAACTCAACCATATCTTCTCGCAACAAGCAGTCTACACAACGGAAATCAAATAAGCTCAATAGTTTTGGACCAGACGACTCGTCAATAAAATGGTACCATGGTGAAACTTTTGACTTTGCAAGTAACCTTCTGCAATTTATCCCATCCTAGAAAGCAGTCAAAAACTGCTAGCATTCTGACATTATGCAGATTTCACCTCATTCGAAATCTTCAGAACTCATAAACAAAAAACTTCCGCCTGGAAGTTTTTTTCCCTTTTACAACAATAATCACCGAAATTGGATATTCATACTCGTCCTTATCCGATACCCAACAGATGAACCATCTCCTCCTTACTTGGAAACATGCGTACATCATCTCCAAAAATGTTATGGAACGACGAAATAAAGCATCAGTATCAAAAATAAACCATGACCTCATTTTCGATGAGAACACATGGAATAATCTTATCAATCACTTTTCAAAGGTTTTTCACAATTCGGGCAGGATAATCAAAGTCTACTGCTAACGACTCATAGCGAACAACAGTGGCATTTACGGTCAACCATTTACCTCATTGGACTGGTCTTCTTTCAAGAAAACAACTGAACACGAAAAGATAACTGCCAGATAACTTTTTCTACAAACTTAAAGCCCAACGATAGCAGGTACAATATCGACTGGATGACAGCACAGTTGGACGACGAGATAAATTCAGCAGAGTCAGAACTAGAAAAGCTCAAAGCCGAAATTGTCTCCTTCTTAATTCCTCAACCAAATTCAAGCAGACGAAAACGTAGAGGAGCCGCCCTGGCAGCTGCAGCCGTAGCTTCAGTGGGACTCTTCGGAAGTGGAATCATGTTGGGAATACTCTCGCATCTTTGATGAGCATGATGTTCATTTTCTATTATGTGTCAAAACTACTCAACTACGTTATCACAACAAATGAGGGTCTCCTAATGCAATTGGCCATTCCACTGGCATCCCGAAAGACTGCTATCACGGTTTATGAAGCCAAGCCAGCTCCTATGCCACAATCATCTCAAAACACAGCATTGCGCTGGAAATTAGAACAACCTTTTCTAGCAGTGTCTGAAGACTCCGTGAAGGAGGCAGCTCTCGACTATATTCACTTACAAAAATGTTTGGAAGTGACCGCTACCAGATTTGCCACTAGTCAAGGGCAGCAGAACATGGACACTTTTCTTGTTTATCAACTCTGTTCTGTAAAACTAGCATCGATGCTATCAAAGTATGCGATACGGAAGAATATCTGCTACCCTCAACCGAAACGGCGGAAAACCTAGGATTGGAGTTTGGCTCATCACAGCAGCAAACAGCGATTACTCTACCCGCGAAACCTCAATTGATACATCGATCACAGGATCTGGACAAATATTTCCAGGCTGCCAAATTTGTATAATAACCCTACACTGTGGAAGGCAGATAATAGGTTCACACATCAAGCTGCGATCAGACTTTTTTCATCGAGGATAAATTACCGAAAGCTTTTCATCGAACAACAATTGATTTTTAAATCAAAACTGGATAACTGATTCTTTACTTATTCTTTACTTCATACTTTTGTTTACTCTCGGCCCCAAAGGAAAAAACATTTACAGACATTTTTCTTGCCAGGCGGACACACACTATACCCCCACGTTACGCCACACTCATAATGCAGGAATTTTGCTCAAATTTTACAATTTATTACGATCCAGGTGCGGTCTTCTTCCTTTTTCAGCAAAACAAGGACTTCGTAGCCCTTCTGCCGGGATGTTTTGTCTTCTTTCGCCCACCCACGGCAGAATTCATGTAGGCCTCAGCTTTGGCCTCTTCAAGGTGTGTCCGCCGGATCAACATGCCCGTTGTGGGATCTTTGTGCTTTCTTATTTTGCAATATACTGCTGGTTGAGGTAACTTTGGCGTCATGTTGTACTTGCTTTATTTTGAGGCTGTGTAATTGATCGGTTTTATGTCAGTGATTTTCAAATGCTCATTAATTGCTCTCACTGCTCTCCTGACAGATGAACATATGTGGTACAAGTATTTTGCTAGAAGGTGTAGTAGCATTGACCCTATAAAGGAAGTGGTGATGAAGATGAGTATCATCGTCAATGATGGTACATCACTGTTTGGCTGCTATTTTTGGTTGCGGAATCGTCATGTCTTGGGTTAGTGGCCAGCTATTTCCACTAGGGAAACTATTTTTCCAATTTCAGGTCCCTGTACAAGTTTTTCACGTAGGTGGCGCACCAAAGCTATTGCGGTTATCGTTTTTGTGTTATATGCTGGTAAGTTTTCTATTTGTGAGACTGTTCCGATAATGTGTTGGAGTGTGTCTGGTAGATTCAACTTGATTGTTACAGCCGAAAGTGCTCTGCAAATTGCCAAGTCTGATCGCAGCTTGATGTGTGAACCTATTATCTGCCTTCCACGGTGTAGGGTTATTATACAAATTTGGCAGCCTGGAAATATTTGTCCAGATCCTGTGATCGATGTATCAATTGAGGTTTCGCGGGTAGAGTATTCGCTATTTGCTGCTGTGATGAGCCAAATTCCAATCCTAGGTTTTCCGCCGTTTCGTTTGAGGGTAGCAGATATTCTTCTGTACAAGTTTGCACTCACAGCAAAAGATGTTTTCTCCAAATATCTTTTTGCCGTACCACTCACAAACGGTCGCGCATAGACTATTGCTCGAGCACTTTCTCAATTGTTTTTTAAACACATCTAAATTCCTGAACAAATAACCACCGATCTGGGAACATCATATGTTGCAACATTAGTCAAAGAGCTAACAATGATCCTGGAGGTGAATATCAAGCATGAAACCATGAAACACCCGCAATCACTAGCATTAGTAGAAAAAATGCATGCAGCCCTCAAACCAATTTTGGAGCCCAAAACAAACAGCGACTGGTCAGACTGGAGTCTGTACGTTAACCTAGCTAAATTTATACATAACATATCATTCTACTCGTCAATCAATTGCACCCCAAGTCAAATCTTCCTTGGAAGAATACCAGTCAAGCCCATAGGCATCCAATTTGGAACAAACAAACAAACTCGGGAAAAACTGACATACGACTGTCTAATTGGCTTACACGACAACATGATCAACACATACAAAAAGTCAAAAACCAGTATCATCAAAGCATACCACGGCTATAGATCTTACTACGATCGCAAAGACAAAGCTAAATCTCTGCAATTACACTCTCATTGTCTCCCTCTCAACCCAATCCTGACTACACAGAACGACTTAGCGGCCAAAGCACATCAACTTTGGCTTCCATTCTAACGAATGAATTGAAAAGGTCTTGACTTCCTCTAATTACATAATTCGGAAGATAGGAACCAACTATACCCCATGCGTTCAACGGCTCCGCCTGAAACCGATTGCACCTCGTGCTCCATCTGGGGACATCGAAGTTATTGAACTGACAAAATTCATCGCGAATCCTTCACTAACAAAATTCAGATAAAAACCTCATCATTTTGACCATCTTTTTGCAATTAGCTTAAACGAACCCGTCCTAACACAAACGGATCAACCTCAAGCAGATAACGCGACCAACACATCAGGAAAGGATATGGTGACCTTCGCCATTGGATTACCAGCATTGTTTTCATTTCCACTTCTGCCCGATGCACTAGTTCCGGCAGCAGCAGAACAACGAGAACACCGATGCCGAAAATAGAGATGATCTACCAATTTTCCCAGAACCAATGGACTTCCCACCTAGGAATGAACAAGAAACGAGTGCAGAACCAGAAGTTCACCATCAAATTACAAATACCCGCGACGAAACAGCGGAATCAAACACAGAAGGAAGCAAATTACTCACTCCGAGAAGAAAATCATCGTCTCAGCCTTCAACGCCGAACAGCCATGATCTGATTACCTCGGCTGCTACTGCATGACATCTACTAAAAATACCACGCGAAGACTTTCAACGGCGTTAACTACGAACACGGAAAGGTATCTTTGCGGAACAATTACCACGTACATCACGAGCAGACACTTCTCCATTACGTGAACAACCACTACAACGAACCAAAGAACAGAAACATTCAAAACTCTCAACACTTCTAAAAAGGCCACAACAAAAAGAATCGCCGACTGTCGCAACGCCAGTGAACTCAACCATATCTTCTCGCAACAAGCAGTCTACACAACGGAAATCAAATAAGCTCAATAGTTTTGGACCAGACGACTCGTCAATAAAATGGTACCATGGTGAAACTTTTGACTTTGCAAGTAACCTTCTGCAATTTATCCCATCCTAGAAAGCAGTCAAAAACTGCTAGCATTCTGACATTATGCAGATTTCACCTCATTCGAAATCTTCAGAACTCATAAACAAAAAACTTCCGCCTGGAAGTTTTTTTCCCTTTTACAACAATAATCACCGAAATTGGATATTCATACTCGTCCTTATCCGATACCCAACAGATGAACCATCTCCTCCTTACTTGGAAACATGCGTACATCATCTCCAAAAATGTTATGGAACGACGAAATAAAGCATCAGTATCAAAAATAAACCATGACCTCATTTTCGATGAGAACACATGGAATAATCTTATCAATCACTTTTCAAAGGTTTTTCACAATTCGGGCAGGATAATCAAAGTCTACTGCTAACGACTCATAGCGAACAACAGTGGCATTTACGGTCAACCATTTACCTCATTGGACTGGTCTTCTTTCAAGAAAACAACTGAACACGAAAAGATAACTGCCAGATAACTTTTTCTACAAACTTAAAGCCCAACGATAGCAGGTACAATATCGACTGGATGACAGCACAGTTGGACGACGAGATAAATTCAGCAGAGTCAGAACTAGAAAAGCTCAAAGCCGAAATTGTCTCCTTCTTAATTCCTCAACCAAATTCAAGCAGACGAAAACGTAGAGGAGCCGCTCTGGCAGCGGCAGCCGTAGCTTCAGTGGGACTCTTCGGAAGTGGAATCATGTTGGGAAATGACCAAAAATTGTGGACTAGAAGGGATCTTTGGATTATGTCAACAAATAATTAAATAAAACGTGGCTAATATTGCACACCGTTTAGATTATTCCCGTTTACTAGCTAAGAATACTCAGGAGTTCAAGACAAACACGGATGAAAAATCTTATCTAACATGATCTGATCTTTTGGAGTTCAACCGAGTGCAACAAGAAAATGTGAAGATTCAGGAGCGCATTTGAGAAAACATACAATCTCAGATGGAGACGATGTCGAAAATTGTCTACATCCTACGAGACTGTTTTCAGTTATGAATTTCGCGCCAGCAAATTAATTTCATTTGTGATACACTCGCATCTTTGAGGAGCATGATGTTCACTAATGTAAACGCCTATAGAGATGCTCTCTATACCTACCAAATGAACACAGTTAACGCTATATCGTTTCTCCTCAACCAATTGCTCCCAAAGTCACTTGTAACACAAGATTCGTTAATAGTTATTTTAGTAGAAGTGGGTGCGGAGCCAGCCGAGTCAAATGACCGTTTAACACCAGCAATGCCCAATGAAATCATCTTCTATTATGAGTCAAAACTACTCAACTACGTTATCACAACATATGAGGGTCTCCTAATGCAATTGGCCATTCCACTGGCATCCCGAAAGACTGCTATCACGGTTTATGAAGCCATGCCAGTTCCTATGCCACAATCATCGCAAAACACAGCATTGCGCTGGAAATTAGATCAACCTTTTCTAGCAGTGTCTGAATACTTCGTGAAAGAGGCAGCTCTCGACCGTTTTCACTTACAAAAATGTATTGGAAATGACCACTACCAGATTTGCCACGACTCAACGGCAACAGAACATGGACACTTTTCTTGTTTATCAACTCTGTTCTGTAAAACTAGCATCGATTCTATCAAAGTATGCGACACAGAAGAATATCTGCTACCCTCAACCGAAACGGCGGAAAACCTAGGATTAGAGTTTGGCTCATCACAGCAGCAAACAGCGAATACTCTACCCGCGAAACCTCAATTGATACATCGATCACAGGATCTGGAAAATTATTTCCAGGCTGCCAAATTTGTATAATAACCCTACTCTGAGGAAGGCAGATAATAGGTTCACACATGGAATAATCGTGTCAATCACATTTCGGGCAGGATAATCAAAGTCTACTGCTAACGACTCATAGCGAACAACAGTGACATTCACAATCAACCATTTACCTCCATGGACTGGTCTTCTTTCAAGAAGACAATTGAACACGAAAAGATAACTGCCAGATAACTTTTCCTACAAACTTAAAGCCCAACGATAGCAGGTACAATATTGACTGGATGACAGCACAGTTGGACGACGAGATAAATTCAGCAGAGTCAGAACTAGAAAAGCTCAAAGCGGAAATTGCCTCCTTCTTAACTCCTCAACCAAATTCAAGCAGACGAAAACGTAGAGGAGCCGCTCTGGCAGCTGCAGCCGTAATTTCAGTGGGACTCTTCGGAAGTGGAACCATGTTGGGAAATGACCAAAAATTGTGGACTGGAAGGGATCTTTGGATTATGTCAACAAATAATTAAATAAAACGTGGCTAATATTGCACACCGTTTAGATTATTCCCGTTTACTAGCTAAGAATACTCAGGAGTTCAAGACAAACACGGATGAAAATTTTTATCTAACCTCATCTGATCTATGGGAATTCAACCGAGTGCAACAAGAAATTGTGAAGATTCAGGAGCGCATTTGAGATAACATAAAATCTCAGATGGAGACGATGTCGAAAATTGTCTACATCCTACAAAACTTTTTCAGTTATGAATTTCGCGCCAGCAAATAAATTTCATTTGTGATACACTCGCATCTTTGATGAGCATGATGTTCACTAATGTAAAAGCCTATAGAAATGCTCTCTATACCTACCAAACGAACACAGTTAAAGCTATATCGTTTCTCCTCAACCAATTGCTCCCAATGTCACTTGTAACACATGATTCGTTAATGGTCATTTTAGTAGAAGTGGGTGCGGAGCCAGCCGAGTCAAATGACCATTTAACACTAGCAATGCTCATTGAAATCATCTTC
Organism: Symsagittifera roscoffensis; assembly: GCF_963678635.1. NCBI lineage: Eukaryota > Metazoa > Xenacoelomorpha > Acoela > Convolutidae > Symsagittifera > Symsagittifera roscoffensis. The sequence goes on from NC_087064.1 coordinate 53,733,457, forward strand.
TATTATGAGTCAAAACTACTCAACTACGTTATCACAACATATGAGGGTCTCGTAATGCAATTGGCCATTCCACTGGCATCCCGAAAGACTGCTTTCACGGTTTATGAAGCCAAGCATGTTCCTATGCCACAATCATCGCAAAACACAGCATTGCGCTGGAAATTAGAACAACTTTTTCTAGCAGTGTCTGAAAACTCCATGAAGGAGGCAGCTCTCGACCATTTTCACTTACAAATATGTATTGGAAATGACCGCTACCAGATTTCCCACGAGTCAAAGGCAACAAAACATGGAAACTTTTCTTGTTTATCAACTCTTTTCTGTAAAACTAGCATCGATGCAACCAAATTATGCGATACAGAAGAATATCTGCTACCCTCAACCGAAACGGCGGAAAACCTAGGATTGGAGTTTGGCTCATCACAGCAGCAAACAGCGAATACTCTACCCGCGAAACCTGAATTGATACATCGATCACAGGATCTGGACAAATATTTCCAGGCTGCCAAATTTGTATAATAACCCTACACTGTGGAAGGCAGATAATAGTTTCACACATGGAATAATCTTGTCAATCACAGTTCAAAGATTTTTCACAATTCGGGCAGGATAAAAAAGTCTACTGCTAACGACTCATAGCGAACAACAGTGACAATTACGGTCAACCATTTACTTCCTTGGACTGGTCTTCTTTCAAGAAGACAACTGAACACGAAAAGATAACTGCCAGGTAACTTTTTCTACAAGCTTAAAGCCCAACGATAGCAGGTACAATATCGACTGGATGACAGCACATTTGGACGACGAGATAAATTCAGCAGAGTCAGAACTAGAAAAGCTCAAAGCCGAAATTGCCTCCTTCTTAACTCCTCAGCCAAGTTCAAGCAGACAAAAACGTAGAGGAGCCGCTCTGGCAGCTGTAGCCGTAGCTTCAGTGGGACTCTTCGGAAGTGGAATCATGTTGGAAAATGATCAAAAATTGTGCACTAGAAGGGATCTTTGGATTATGTCAACAAAGAAGTAAATAAAACGTGGCTAATATTGCACACTGTTTAGATTATTCCCGTTTACTAGCTAAGAACACTCAGGAGTTCAAGACAAACACGAATGAAAAATTTTATCTAAACTCATCTGATCTATTGGAGTTCAACCGAGTGCAACAAGAAATTGTGAAGATTCAGGAGCGCATTTGAGATAACATAAAATCTCAGATGGAGACGATGTCGAAACTTGTCTACATCCTACGAGACTGTTTTCAGTTATGAATTTTGCGCCAGCAACTAAATTTCATTTGTGATACAATCGCATCTTTGATGAGCATGATGTTCACTAATGTAAAGGCCTATAGAAATGCTCTCTATACCTACCAAATGAACACAGTTAACGCTATATCGTTTCTCCTCAACCAATTGCTCCCAATGTCACTTGTAATGTAAGATTCGTTAATGGTCATTTTAGTAGAAGTGGGTGCGGAGCCAGCCGAGTCAAATGACCGTTTAACATTAGCAATACCCATTGAAATCATCTTCTATTATGAGTCAAAACTACTCAACTACGTTATCACAACATATGAGGGTCTCGTAATGCAATTGGCCATTCCACTGGTATCCCGAAAGACTGCTTTCACGGTTTATGAAGCCAAGCCAGTTCCTATGCCACAATCATCGCAAAACACAGCATTGCGCTGGAAATTAGAACAACTTTTTCTAGCAGTGTCTGAAGACTCCATAAATGAGGCAGCTCTCGACCGTTTTCACTTACAAATATGTATTGGAAAAGACCGCTACCAGATTTGCCACGAGTCAACGGCAACAAAACATGGAAGTTTTTCTTGTTTATCAACTCTGTTCTGTAAAACTAGCATCGATGCTATCAAAGTATGCGATACAGAAGAATATCTGCTACCCTCAACCGAAACGGCGGAAAACCTAGGATTGGAGTTTGGCTCATCACAGCAGCAAACAGCGAATACTCTACCCGCGAAACCTCAATTGATATATCGATCACAGGATCTGGACAAATATTTCCAGGCTGCCAAATTTGTATAATAACCCTACTCTGTGGAAGGCAGATAATAGTTTCACACATGGAATAATCTTGTCAATCACAGTTCAAAGATTTTTCACAATTCGGGCAGGATAATCAAAGTCTACTACTAACGACTCATAGCGAACAACAGTGACATTTACGGTCAATCATTTACCTCCTTGGACTGGTCTTCTTTCAAGAAGGCAACTGAACACGAAAAGATAACTGCCAGATAACTTTTTCTACAAACTTAAAGCCCAACGATAGCAGGTACAATATTGACTGGATGACAGCACAGTTGGACGACAAGATAAATTCAGCAGAGTCAGAACTAGAAAAGCTCAAAGCGGAAATTGCCTCCTTCTTAACTCCTCAACCAAATTCAAGCAGACGAAAACGTAGAGGAGCCGCTCTGGCAGCTGCAGCCGTAATTTCAGTGGGACTCTTCGGAAGTGGAACCATGTTGGGAAATGACCAAAAATTGTGGACTAGAAGGGATCTTTGGATTATGTCAACAAATAATTAAATAAAACGTGGCTAATATTGCACACCGTTTAGATTATTCCCGTTTACTAGCTAAGAATACCCAGGAGTTCAAGACAAACACGGATGAAAATTTTTATCTAACCTCATCTGATCTATTGGAGTTCAACCGAGTGCAACAAGAAATTGTGAAGATTCAGGAGCGCATTTGAGATAACATAAAATCTCAGATGGAGACGATGTCGAAACATGTCTACATCCTACGAGACTGTTTTCAGTTATGAATTTTGCGCCAGCAACTAAATTTCATTTGTGATACACTCGCATCTTTGATGAGCATGATGTTCACTAATGTAAAGGCCTATAGAAATGCTCTCTATACCTACCAAATGAACACAGTTAACGCTATATCGTTTCTCCTCAACCAATTGCTCCCAATGTCATTTGTAACATAAGATTCGTTAATGGTCATTTTAGTAGAAGTGGGTGCGGAGCCAGCCGAGTCAAATGACCCTTTAACATTAGCATTACCCATTGAAATCATCTTCTATTATGAGTCAAAACTACTCAACTACGTTATCACAACATATGAGGGTCTCGTAATGCAATTGGCCATTCCACTGGTATCCCGAAAGACTGCTTTCACGGTTTATGAAGTCAAGCCAGTTCCTATGCCACAATCATCGCAAAACACAGCATTGCGCTGGAAGTTAGAACAACTTTTTCTAGCAGTGTCTGAAGACTCCATAAATGAGGCAGCTCTCGACCGTTTTCACTTACAAATATGTATTGGAAATGACCGCTACCAGATTTGCCACGAGTCAACGGCAACAAAACATGGAAGTTTTTCTTGTTTATCAACTCTGTTCTGTAAAACTAGCATCGATGCTATCAAAGTATGCGATACAGAAGAATATCTGCTACCCTCAACCGAAACGGCGGAAAACCTAGGATTGGAGTTTGGCTCATCACAGCAGCAAACAGCGAATACTCTACCCGCGAAACCTCAATTGATACATCGATCACAGGATCTGGACAAATATTTCCAGGCTGCCAAATTTGTATAATAACCCTACACTGTGGAAGGCAGATAATAGTTTCACACATGGAATAATCTTGTCAATCACAGTTCAAAGATTTTTCACAATTCGGGCAGGATAAAAAAGTCTACTGCTAACGACTCATAGCGAACAACAGTGACAATTACGGTCAACCATTTACTTCCTTGGACTGGTCTTTTTTCAAGAAGACAACTGAACACGAAAAGATAACTGCCAGGTAACTTTTTCTACACTCTTAAAGCCCAACGATAGCAGGTACAATATCGACTGGATGACAGCACAGTTGGACGACGAGATAAATTCAGCAGAGTCAGAACTAGAAAAGCTCAAAGCCGAAATTGCCTCCTTCTTAACTCCTCAGCCAAGTTCAAGCAGACAAAAACGTAGAGGAGCCGCTCTGGCAGCTGTAGCCGTAGCTTCAGTGGGACTCTTCGGAAGTGGAACCATGTTGGGAAATGACCAAAAATTGTGGACTAGAAGGGATCTTTGGATTATGTCAACAAATAATTAAATAAAACGTGGCTAACATTGCACACCGTTTAGATTATTCCCGTTTACTAGCTAAGAATACCCAGGAGTTCAAGACAAACACGGATGAAAATTTTTATCTAACCTCATCTGATCTATTGGAGTTCAACCGAGTGCAACAAGAAATTGTGAAGATTCAGGAGCGCATTTGAGATAACATAAAATCTCAGATGGAGACGATGTCGAAACTTGTCTACATCCTACGAGACTGTTTTCAGTTATGAATTTTGCGCCAGCAACTAAATTTCATTTGTGATACACTCGCATCTTTGATGAGCATGATGTTCACTAATGTAAAGGCCTATAGAAAAGCTCTCTATACCTACCAAATGAACACAGTTAACGCTATATCGTTTCTCCTCAACCAATTGCTCCCAATGTCACTTGTAACATAAGATCCGTTAATGGTCATTTTAGTAGAAGTGGGTGCGGAGCCAGCCGAGTCAAATGACCGTTTAACACTAGCAATACCCATCGAAATCATCTTCTATTATGAGTCAAAACTACTCAACTACGTTATCACAACATATGAGGGTCTCGTAATGCATTTGGCCATTCCACTGGTATCCCGAAAGACTGCTTTCACGGTTTATGAAGCCAAGCCAGTTCCTATGCCACAATCATCGCAAAACACAGCATTGCGCTGGAAATTAGAACAACTTTTTCTAGCAGTGTCTGAAGACTCCATAAATGAGGCAGCTCTCGACCGTTTTCACTTACAAATATGTATTGGAAATGACCGCTACCAGATTTGCCACGAGTCAACGGCAACAAAACATGGAAGTTTTTCTTGTTTATCAACTCTGTTCTGTAAAACTAGCATTGATGCTATCGAAGTATGCGATACAGAAGAATATCTGCTACCCTCAATCGAAACGGCGGAAAACCTAGGATTGGAGTTTGGCTCATCACAGCAGCAAACAGCGAATACTCTACCCGCAAAACCTCAATTGATACATCGATCACAGGATCTGGACAAATATTTCCAGGCTGCCAAATTTGTATAATAACCCTACTCTGTGGAAGGCAGATAATAGTTTCACACATGGAATAATCTTGTCAATCACAGTTCAAAGATTTTTCACAATTCGGGCAGGATAATCAAAGTCTACTGCTAACGACTCATAGCGAACAACAGTGACATTTACGGTCAATCATTTAACTCCTTGGACTGGTCTTCTTTCAAGAAGACAACTGAACACGAAAAGATAACTGCCAGATAACTTTTTCTACAAACTTAAGGCCCAAAGATAGCAGGTACAATATCGACTGGATGACATCACAGTTGGACGACGAGATAAATGCAGCAGATTCAGAACTAGAAAAGCTCAAAGCGGAAATTGCCTCCTTCTTAACTCCTCAACCAAATTCAAGCAGACCAAAACGTAGAGGAGCCGCTCTGGCAGCTGCAGCCGTAGCTTCAGTGGGTTTCTTCGGAAGTGGAATCGTGTTGGGAAATGACCAAAAATTGTGCAATAGAAGGGATCTTTGGATTATGTCAACAAAGAAGTAAATAAAACGTGGCTAATATTGCACACCGTTTAGATTATTCCCGTTTACTAGCTAAGAACACTCAGGAGTTCAAGACAAACACGAAAGAAAAATTTTATCTAACCTCATCTGATCTATTGGAGTTCAACCGAGTGCAACAAGAAATTGTGAAGATTCAGGAGCGCATTTGAGAAAACATACAATCTCAGATGGAGATGATGTCGATAATTGTCTACACCCTACGAGACTGTTTTCAGTTATGAATTTCGCGCCAGCAAATAAATTTCATTTGTGATACACTCGCATCTTTGATGAGCATGATGTTCACTAATGTAAAAGCCTATAGAAATGCTCTCTATACCTACCAAATGAACACAGTTAACGCTATATCGTTTCTCCTCAACCAATTGCTCCCAATGTCACTTGTAACACAAGATTCGTTAATGGTCATTTTAGTAGAAGTGGGTGCGGAGCCAGCCGAGTCAAATGACCATTTAACACTAGCAATGCCCATTGAAATCATCTTCTATTATGAGTCAAAACTACTCAACTACGTTATCACAACATATGAGGGTCTCGTAATGCAATTGGCTTTTCCACTGGCATCCCGAAAGACTGCTTTCGCGGTTTATGAAGCCAAGCCAGTTCCTATGCCACAATCATCGCAAAACACAGCATTGCGCTGGAAATTAGAACAACTTTTTCTAGCAGTGTCTGAAGACTCCATGAAGGAGGCAGCTCTCGACCGTTTTCACTTACAAATATGTATTGGAAGTGACCGCTACCAGCTTTCCCACGAGTCAACAGCAACAAAACATAGAAACTTTTCTTGTTTATCATCTCAGTTCTGTAAAACTAGCATCGATGCTATCAAAGTATGCGATACAGAAGAATATCTGCTACCCTCAACCGAAACGGCGGAAAACCTAGGATTGGAGTTTGGCTCATCACAGCAGCAAACAGCGAATACTCTACGCGCGAAACCTCAATTGATACATCGATCACAGGATCTGGACAAATATTTCCAGGCTGCCAAATTTGTATAATAACCCTACACTGTGGAAGGCGGATAATAGTTTCACACATGGAATAATCTTGTCAATCACAGTTCAAAGATTTTTCACAATTCGGGCAGGATAATCAAAGTCTACTGCTAACGACTCATAGCGAACAACAGTGACAATTACGGTCAACCATTTACTTCCTTGGACTGGTCTTCTTTCAAGAAGACAACTGAACACGAAAAGATAACTGCCAGATAACTTTTTCTACGAACTTAAAGCCCAACGATAGCAGGTACAATATCGACTGGATGACAGCAAAGTTGGGCGACGAGATAAATTCAGCAGAGTCAGAAATAGAAAAGCTCAAAGCCGAAATTGCCTCCTTCTTAACTCCTCAGCCAAGTTCAAGCAGACAAAAACGTAGAGGAGCCGCTCTGGCAGCTGCAGCCGTAGCTTTAGTGGGACTCTTCGGAAGTGGAATCATGTTGGGAAATGACCAAAAATTGTGCACTAGAAGGGATCTTTGGATTATGTCAACAAAGAAGTAAATAAAACGTGGCTAATATTGCACACCGTTTAGATTATTCCCGTTTACTAGCTAAGAACACTCAGGTTGAAGACAAACACGAATGAAAAAATTTATTTAACCTCATTTGATCTATTGGAGTTCAACCGAGTGCAACAAGAAATTGTGAAGATTCAGGAGCGCATTTGAGAAAACATACAATCTCAGATGGAGACGATGTCGAAACTTGTCTACATCCTACGAGACTGTTTTCAGTTATGAATTTTGCGCCAGCAACTAAATTTCATTTGTGATACACTCGCATCTTTGATGAGCATGATGTTCACTAATGTGGCTTTGGCCTCTTCAAGGTGTGTTCCGCCGGATCAACATTCCCGTTGTGGGATCTTTGTGCTTTCTTATTTTGCAATATACTGCTGGTTGAGGTAACTTTGGCGTCATGTTGTACTTGCTTTATTTTGAGGCTGTGTAATTGATCGGTTTTATGTCAGTGATTTTCAAATGCTCATTAATTGCTCTCACTGCTCTCCTGACAGATGAACATATGTGGTACAAGTATTTTGCTAGAAGGTGTAGTAGCATTGACCCTATAAAGGAAGTGGTGATGAAGATGAGTACCATCGTCAATGATGGTACATCGCTGTTTGGCTGCTATTTTTGGTTGCGGAATCGTCATGTCTTGGGTTAGTGGCCAGCTATTTCCACTAGGGAAACTATTTTTCTAATTTCAGGTCCCTGTACAAATTTTTCACGTAGGTGGCGCACCAAAGCTATTGCGGTTATAGTTTTTGTGTTATATGCTGGTAAGTTTTCTATTTGTGAGACTGTTCCGATAATGTGTTGGAGTGTGTCTGGTAGATTCAACTTGATTGTTGCAGCCGAAAGTGCTCTGCAAATTGCCAAGTCTGATCGCAGCTTGATGTGTGAACCTATTATCTGCCTTCCACAGTGTAGGGTTATTATACAAATTTGGCAGCCTGGAAATATTTGTTCAGATCCTGTGATCGATGTATCAATTGAGGTTTCGCGGGTAGAGTATTCGCTATTTGCTGCTGTAATGAGCCAAATTCCAATCCTAGGTTTTCCGCCGTTTCGTTTGAGGGTAGCAGATATTCTTCTGTACAAGTTTGCACTCACAGCAAAAGATGTTTTCTCCAAATATCTTTTTGCCGTACCACTCACAAACGGTCGCGCATAGACTATTGCTCGAGCACTTTCTCAATTGTTTTTTAAACACATCTAAATTCCTGAACAAATAACCACCGATCTGGGAACATCATATGTTGCAACATTAGTCAAAGAGCTAACAATGATCCTGGAGGTGAATATCAAGCATGAAACCATGAAACACCCGCAATCACTAGCATTAGTAGAAAAAATGCATGCAGCCCTCAAACCAATTTTGGAGCCCAAAACAAACAGCGACTGGTCAGACTGGAGTCTGTACGTTAACCTAGCTAAATTTATACATAACATATCATTCTACTCGTCAATCAATTGCACCCCAAGTCAAATCTTCCTTGGAAGAATACCAGTCAAGCCCATAGGCATCCAATTTGGAACAAACAAACAAACTCGGGAAAAACTGACATACGACTGTCTAATTGGCTTACACGACAACATGATCAACACATACAAAAAGTCAAAAACCAGTATCATCAAAGCATACCACGGCTATAGATCTTACTACGATCGCAAAGACAAAGCTAAATCTCTGCAATTACACTCTCATTGTCTCCCTCTCAACCCAATCCTGACTACGCAGAACGACTTAGCGGCCAAAGCACATCAACTTTGGCTTCCATTCTAACGAATGAATTGAAAAGGTCTTGACTTCCTCTAATTACATAATTCGGAAGATAGGAACCAACTATACCCCATGCGTTCAACGGCTCCGCCTGAAACCGATTGCACCTCGTGCTCCATCTGGGGACATCGAAGTTATTGAACTGACAAAATTCATCGCGAATCCTTCACTAACAAAATTCAGATAGAAACCTCATCATTTTGACCATCTTTTTGGAATTAGCTTAAACGAACCCGTCCTAACACAAACGGATCAACCTCAAGCAGATAACGCGACCAACACATCAGGAAAGGATATGGTGACCTTCACCATTGGATTACCAGCATTGTTTTCATTTCCACTTCTGCCCGATGCACTAGTTCCGGCAGCAGCAGAACAACGAGAACACCGATGCCGAAAATAGAGATGATCTACCAATTTTCCCAGAACCAATGGACTTCCCACCTAGGAATGAACAAGAAACGAGTGCAGAACCAGAAGTTCACCATCAAATTACAAATACCCGCGACGAAACAGCGGAATCAAACACAGAAGGAAGCAAATTACTCACTCCGAGAAGAAAATCATCGTCTCAGCCTTCAACGCCGAACAGCCATGATCTGATTACCTCGGCTGCTACTGCATGACATCTACTAAAAATACCACGCGAAGACTTTCAACGGCGTTAACTACGAACACGGAAAGGTATCTTTGCGGAACAATTACCACGTACATCACGAGCAGACACTTCTCCATTACGTGAACAACTACTACAACGAACCAAAGAACAGAAACATTCAAAACTCTCAACACTTCTAAAAAGGCCACAACAAAAAGAATCGCCGACTGTCGCAACGCCAGTGAACTCAACCATATCTTCTCGCAACAAGCAGTCTACACAACGGAAATCAAATAAGCTCAATATTTTTGGACCAGACGACTCGTCAATAAAATGGTAGCATGGTGAAACTTTTGACTTTGCAAGTAACCTTCTGCAATTTATCCCATCCTAGAAAGCAGTCAAAAACTGCTAGCATTCTGACATTATGCAGATTTCACCTCATTCGAAATCTTCAGAACTCATAAACAAAAAACTTCCGCCTGGAAGTTTTTTTTCCCTTTTACAACAATAATCACCGAAATTGGATATTCATACTCGTCCTTATCCGATACCCAACAGATGAACCATCTCCTCCTTACTTGGAAACATGCGTACATCATCTCCAAAAATGTTATGGAACGACGAAATATAGCATCAGTATCAAAAATAAACCATGACCTCATTTTCGATGAGAACACATGGAATAATCTTATCAATCACTTTTCAAAGGTTTTTCACAATTCGGGCAGGATAATCAAAGTCTACTGCTAACGACTCATAGCTAACAACAGTGGCATTTACGGTCAACCATTTACCTCATTGGACTGGTCTTCTTTCAAGAAAACAACTGAACACGAAAAGATAACTGCCAGATAACTTTTTCTACAAACTTAAAGCCCAACGATAGCAGGTACAATATCGACTGGATGACAGCACAGTTGGACGACGAGATAAATTCAGCAGAGTCAGAACTAGAAAAGCTCAAAGCCGAAATTGCCTCCTTCTTAATTCCTCAACCAAATTCAAGCAGACGAAAACGTAGAGGAGCCGCTCTGGCAGCGGCAGCCGTAGCTTCAGTGGGACTCTTCGGAAGTGGAATCATGTTGGGAAATGACCAAAAATTGTGGACTAGAAGGGATCTTTGGATTATGTCAACAAATAATTAAATAAAACGTGGCTAATATTGCACACCGTTTAGATTATTCCCGTTTACTAGCTAAGAATACTCAGGAGTTCAAGACAAACAAGGATGAAAAATCTTATCTAACATGATCTGATCTTTTGGAGTTCAACCGAGTGCAACAAGAAAATGTGAAGATTCAGGAGCGCATTTGAGAAAACATACAATCTCAGATGGAGACGATGTCGAAAATTGTCTACATCCTACGAGACTGTTTTCAGTTATGAATTTCGCGCCAGCAAATTAATTTCATTTGTGATACACTCGCATCTTTGATGAGCATGATGTTCACTAATGTAAACGCCTATAGAGATGCTCTTTATACCTACCAAATGAACACAGTTAACGCTATATCGTTTCTCCTCAACCAATTGCTCCCAAAGTCACTTGTAACACAAGATTCGTTAAAAGTTATTTTAGTAGAAGTGGGTGCGGAGCCAGCCGAGTCAAATGACCGTTTAACACCAGCAATGCCCAATGAAATCATCTTCTTTTATGAGTCAAAACTACTGAACTACCTTATCACAACATATGAGGGTCTCCTAATGCAATTGGTTATTCCACTGGCATCCCGAAAGACTGCTATCACGGTTTATGAAGCCATGCCAGTTCCTATGCCACAATCATCGCAAAACACAGCATTGCGCTGGAAATTAGATCAACCTTTTCTAGCAGTGTCTGAATACTTCGTGAAAGAGGCAGCTCTCGACCGTTTTCACTTACAAAAATGTATTGGAAATGACCACTACCAGATTTGCCACGAGTCAACGGCAACAGAACATGGACACTTTTCTTGTTTATCAACTCTGTTCTGTAAAACTAGCATCGATTCTATCAAAGTATGCGACACAGAAGAATATCTGCTACCCTCAACCGAAACGGCGGAAAACCTAGGATTGGAGTTTGGCTCATCACAGCAGCAAACAGCGAATACTCTACCCGCGAAACCTCAATTGATACATCGATCACAGGATCTGGACAAATATTTCCAGGCTGCCAAATTTGTATAATAACCCTACTCTGTGGAAGGCAGATAATAGGTTCACACATGGAATAATCGTGTCAATCACAGTTCAAAGATTTTTCACATTTCGGGCAGGATAATCAAAGTCTACTGCTAACGACTCATAGCGAACAACAGTGACATTCACAATCAACCATTTACCTCCATGGACTGGTCTTCTTTCAAGAAGACAACTGAACACGAAACGATAACTGCCAGATAACTTTTTCTACAAACTTAAAGCCCAACGATAGCAGGTACAATATTGACTGGATCACAGCACAGTTGGACGACGAGATAAATTCAGCAGAGTCAGAACTAGAAAAGCTCAAAGCGGAAATTGCCTCCTTCTTAACTCCTCAACCAAATTCAAGCAGACGAAAACGTAGAGGAGCCGCTCTGGCAGCTGCAGCCGTAATTTCAGTGGGACTCTTCGGAAGTGGAACCATGTTGGGAAATGACCAAAAATTGTGGACTGGAAGGGATCTTTGGATTATGTCAACAAATAATTAAATAAAACGTGGCTAATATTGCACACCGTTTAGATTATTCCCGTTTACTAGCTAAGAATACTCAGGAGTTCAAGACAAACACGGATGAAAATTTTTATCTAACCTCATCTGATCTATTGGAATTCAACCGAGTGCAACAAGAAATTGTGAAGATTCAGGAGCGCATTTGAGAAAACATACAATCTCAGATGGAGACGATGTCGAAAATTGTCTACATCCTACGAAACTGTTTTCAGTTATGAATTTCGCGCCAGCAAATAAATTTCATTTGTGATACACTCGCATCTTTGATGAGCATGATGTTCACTCATGTAAAAGCCTATAGAAATGCTCTCTATACCTACCAAACGAACACAGTTAACGCTATATCGTTTCTCCTCAACCAATTGCTCCCAATGTCACTTGTAACACATGATTCGTTAATGGTCATTTTAGTAGAAGTGGGTGCGGAGCCAGCCGAGTCAAATGACCATTTAACACTAGCAATGCTCATTGAAATCATCTTCTATTATGAGTCAAAACTACTCAACTACGTTATCACAACATATGAGGGTCTCGTAATGCAATTGGCCATTCCACTGGCATCCCGAAAGACTGCTTTCACGGTTTATGAAGCCAAGCATCTTCCTATGCCACAATCATCGCAAAACACAGCATTGCGCTGGAAATTAGAACAACTTTTTCTAGCAGTGTCTGAAGACTCCATGAAGGAGGCAGCTCTCGACCATTTTCACTTACAAATATGTATTGGAAAAGACCGCTACCAGATTTGTCACGAGTCAACGGCAACAAAACATGGAAGTTTTTCTTGTTTATCAACTCTGTTCTGTAAAACTAGCATCGATGCTATCAAAGTATGCGATACAGAAGAATATCTGCTACCCTCAACCGAAACGGCGGAAAACCTAGGATTGGAGTTTGGCTCATCACAGCAGCAAACAGCGAATACTATACCCGCGAAACCTCAATTGATACATCGATCACAGGATCTGGACAAATATTTCCAGGCTGCCAAATTTGTATAATAACCCTACACTGTGGAAGGCAGATAATAGTTTCACACATGGAATAATCTTGTCAATCACAGTTCAAAGATTTTTCACAATTCGGGCAGGATAAAAAAGTCTACTGCTAACGACTCATAGCGAACAACAGTGACAATTACGGTCAACCATTTACTTCCTTGGACTGGTCTTTTTTCAAGAAGACAACTGAACACGAAAAGATAACTGCCAGGTAACTTTTTCTACACTCTTAAAGCCCAACGATAGCAGGTACAATATCGACTGGATGACAGCACAGTTGGACGACGAGATAAATTCAGCAGAGTCAGAACTAGAAAAGCTCAAAGCCGAAATTGCCTCCTTCTTAACTCCTCAGCCAAGTTCAAGCAGACAAAAACGTAGAGGAGCCGCTCTGGCAGCTGTAGCCGTAGCTTCAGTGGGACTCTTCGGAAGTGGAACCATGTTGGGAAATGACCAAAAATTGTGGACTAGAAGGGATCTTTGGATTATGTCAACAAATAATTAAATAAAACGTGGCTAATATTGCAAACCGTTTAGATTATTCCCGTTTACTAGCTAAGAATACCCAGGAGTTCAAGACAAACACGGATAAAAAATTTTATCTAACCTCATCTGATCTATTGGAGTTCAACCGAGTGCAACAAGAAATTGTGAAGATTCAGGAGCGCATTTGAGATAACATAAAATCTCAGATGGAGACGATGTCGAAACTTGTCTACATCCTACGAGACTGTTTTCAGTTATGAATTTTGCGCCAGCAACTAAATTTCATTTGTGATACACTCGCATCTTTGATGAGCATGATGTTCACTAATGTAAAGGCCTATAGAAATGCTCTCTATACCTACCAAATGAACACAGTTAACGCTATATCGTTTCTCCTCAACCAATTGCTCCCAATGTCACTTGTAACATAAGATCCGTTAATGGTCATTTTAGTAGAAGTGGGTGCGGAGCCAGCCGAGTCAAATGACCGTTTAACACTAGCAATACCCATCGAAATCATCTTCTATTATGAGTCAAAACTACTCAACTACGTTATCACAACATATGAGGGTCTCGTAATGCATTTGGCCATTCCACTGGTATCCCGAAAGACTGCTTTCACGGTTTATGAAGCCAAGCCAGTTCCTATGCCACAATCATCGCAAAACACAGCATTGCGCTGGAAATTAGAACAACTTTTTCTAGCAGTGTCTGAAGACTCCATAAATGAGGCAGCTCTCGACCGTTTTCACTTACAAATATGTATTGGAAATGACCGCTACCAGATTTGCCACGAGTCAACGGCAACAAAACATGGAAGTTTTTCTTGTTTATCAACTCTGTTCTGTAAAACTAGCATCGATGCTATCAAAGTATGCGATACAGAAGAATATCTGCTACCCTCAATCGAAACGGCGGAAAACCTAGGATTGGAGTTTGGCTCATCACAGCAGCAAACAGCGAATACTCTACCCGCAAAACCTCAATTGATACATCGATCACAGGATCTGGACAAATATTTCCAGGCTGCCAAATTTGTATAATAACCCTACTCTGTGGAAGGCAGATAATAGTTTCACACATGGAATAATCTTGTCAATCACAGTTCAAAGATTTTTCACAATTCGGGCAGGATAATCAAAGTCTACTGCTAACGACTCATAGCGAACAACAGTGACATTTACGGTCAATCATTTAACTCCTTGGACTGGTCTTCTTTCAAGAAGACAACTGAACACGAAAAGATAACTGCCAGATAACTTTTTCTACAAACTTAAAGCCCAACGATAGCAGGTACAATATCGACTGGATGACAGCACAGTTGGACGACGAGATAAATTCAGCAGAGTCAGAACTAGAAAAGCTCAAAGCGGAAATTGCCTCCTTCTTAACTCCTCAACCAAATTCAAGCAGACCAAAACGTAGAGGAGCCGCTCTGGCAGCTGCAGCCGTAGCTTTAGTGGGTTTCTTCGGAAGTGGAATCGTGTTGGGAAATGACCAAAAATTGTGCAATAGAAGGGATCTTTGGATTATGTCAACAAAGAAGTAAATAAAACGTGGCTAATATTGCACACCGTTTAGATTATTCCCGTTTACTAGCTAAGAACACTCAGAGTTCAAGACAAACACGAAAGAAAAATTTTATCTAACCTCATCTGATCTATTGGAGTTCAACCGAGTGCAACAAGAAATTGTGAAGATTCAGGAGCGCATTTGAGAAAACATACAATCTCAGATGGAGATGATGTCGAAAATTGTCTACACCCTACGAGACTGTTTTCAGTTATGAATTTCGCGCCAGCAAATAAATTTCATTTGTGATACACTCGCATCTTTGATGAGCATGATGTTCACTAATGTAAAAGCCTATAGAAATGCTCTCTATACCTAACAAATGAACACAGTTAACGCTATATCGTTTCTCCTCAACCAATTGCTCTCAATGTCACTTGTAACACAAGATTCGTTAATGGTCATTTTAGTAGAAGTGGGTGCGGAGCCAGCCGAGTCAAATGACCATTTAACACTAGCAATGCCCATTGAAATCATCTTCTATTATGAGTCAAAACTACTCAACTACGTTATCACAACATATGAGGGTCTCGTAATGCAATTGGCCTTTCCACTGGCATCCCGAAAGACTGCTTTCGCGGTTTATGAAGCCAAGCCAGTTCCTATGCCACAATCATCGCAAAACACAGCTTTGCGCTGGAAATTAGAACAACTTTTTCTAGCAGTGTCTGAAGACTCCATGAAGGAGGCAGCTCTCGACCGTTTTCACTTACAAATATGTATTGGAAGTGACCGCTACCAGCTTTCCCACGAGTCAACGGCAACAAAACATAGAAACTTTTCTTGTTTATCATCTCAGTTCTGTAAAACTAGCATCGATGCTATCAAAGTATGCGATACAGAAGAATATCTGCTACCCTCAACCGAAACGGCGGAAAACCTAGGATTGGAGTTTGGCTCATCACAGCAGCAAACAGCGAATACTCTACCCGCGAAACCTCAATTGATACATCGATCACAGGATCTGGACAAATATTTCCAGGCTGCCAAATTTGTATAATAACCCTACACTGTGGAAGGCGGATAATAGTTTCACACATGGAATAATCTTGTCAATCACAGTTCAAAGATTTTTCACAATTCGGGCAGGATAATCAAAGTCTACTGCTAACGACTCATAGCGAACAACAGTGAGAATTACGGTCAACCATTTACTTCCTTGGACTGGTCTTCTTTCAAGAAGACAACTGAACACGAAAAGATAACTGCCAGATAACTTTTTCTACGAACTTAAAGCCCAACGATAGCAGGTACAATATCGACTGGATGACAGCAAAGTTGGACGACGAGATAAATTCAGCAGAGTCAGAAATAGAAAAGCTCAAAGCCGAAATTGCCTCCTTCTTAACTCCTCAGCCAAGTTCAAGCAGACAAAAACGTAGAGGAGCCGCTCTGGCAGCTGCAGCCGTAGCTTTAGTGGGACTCTTCGGAAGTGGAATCATGTTGGGAAATGACCAAAAATTGTGCACTAGAAGGGATCTTTGGATTATGTCAACAAAGAAGTAAATAAAACGTGGCTAATATTGCACACCGTTTAGATTATTCCCGTTTACTAGCTAAGAACACTCAGGTTGAAGAGAAACACGAATGAAAAAATTTATTTAACCTCATCTGATCTATTGGAGTTCAACCGAGTGCAACAAGAAATTGTGAAGATTCAGGAGCGCATTTGAGAAAACATACAATCTCAGATGGAGACGATGTCGAAACTTGTCTACATCCTACGAGACTGATTTCAGTTATGAATTTTGCGCCAGCAACTAAATTTCATTTGTGATACACTCGCATCTTTGATGAGCATGATGTTCACTAATGTAAAGGCCTATAGAAATGCTCTCTATACCTACCAAATGAACACAGTTAACGCTATATCGTTTCTCCTCAACCAATTGCTCCCAATGTCACTTGTAACACAAGATTCGTTAATGGTCATTTTAGTAGAAGTGGGTGCGGAGCCAGCCGAGTCAAATGACCGTTTAACACTAGCAATGCCCATTGAAATCATCTTCTATTATGATTCAAAACTACTCAACTACGTTATCACAACATATGAGGGTCTCCTAATGCAATTGGCCATTCCACTGGCATCCCGAAAGACTGCTTTCACGGTTTATGAAGCCAAGCCAGTTCCTATGCCACAATCATCGCAAAACACAGCATTGCGCTGGAAATTAGAACAACCTTTTCTAGCAGTGTTTGAATAATCCGTGAAGGAGGCAGCTCTCGACCGTTTTCACTTACAAAAATGTATTGGAATGACCGCTACCAGATTTGCCACGAGTCAACGGCAACAGAACATGGACACTTTTCTTGTTTATCAAATCTGTTCTGTAAAACTAGCATCGATGCTATCAAAGTATTCTATCTAAACTCATCTGATTTATTGGAGTTCAACCGAGTGCAACAATGACTTCATCGTAAATTTTGCTGCAACTTTGACAGAAATTAATCAGAAAATGGAAAAAATTTCGACGCATTGAGCCGGCAACTAGAGGAACATAAGAACACAGCTGAGAAGAAGACTTGGTTCTCACAACGTGGGCGTGGAAGAGGCAGATGTTGTGGCAGAGGCAACTGCAACCATGGATGGGGCAGCGGCTTCACTCAAAATGGTTGGCCCCTAACATCAGGTCAGCTGTCAAACCAAATGGGTTCCAACAGCCCGAGAGTGACTATGAGCACACCGTCCCACCCTCAAAACACGGTCAACAACAAATCTTTGCTCAGAATCAGACATATTTGCCACAAATTCATATACCTGAAATCGAGTATTCACAAACTCTTTGCCATGTTGACGCCTATCCAAATCATTTAGCGACACACTGCTTAGTACGTAAAAGGCGACAAAATAGGAACTCCCAAAACCTTTTCCCCAGCGCCAATAACGCGGCACAAATTCAGGGCAACCAAAAAACTAGATGATCCACTCCTCAGCAAGCAAGTAAAAAACAAGTACAATTACCGTATAACCTCCGCTCCATTTTATAATTCACCTACAAAAAAGACAACAAAAATAAAAACACAGAGATAATTGCCTTTATATCACTAGAGGCAGACACGCTCATGTATTGTAATGTAAAATTCTCTCCCAATATACAAAAACGCGCGTTAATCGATACGGGCGCTTGTGCAAACGCTATGCTTCAACATGTGTACGAAAAACCAAACCCGAAAAGGACGCCACAGTTACTTACACCACAGAAAATTAACAAGAACCCAGAACAGCAGATCATAATCAAAGTAACCCCAAGATACTCCAACTACCACCTATAAGGAATCACCGGGACTATAACTCCAAACGAAGCAAGGAAATGAAATTTTGGAATTCTAATTGCATGCCCAATCTCAACATTTGACGAGAACAACGAAGTTGAATTCATCATTTCGAACCCCTCAGATCACGCAGTGACAATACCCAGAAACCACGAACTCGCAAATTTCAAACTTCTCACTAGTAAGCAACTAGATGAGTTGAAACCAACCGACCCTAAGCTGATCCAGTTAGACGGAATGACCGGAGGAAAATTTTTTAAGGACACCTACCCCCGAAACTCAACATGCTTATAACAACTGATTCAGCTGATGGCGAAACCCAGCCAACAATACCACCACCGGACTACAAGAAAAATTAGTTTCCAACTTCGGAAAATTGCAAAACTACGAAAAACGTTTCAACTATCCAGAAAAAAAATCTGTGACCAGCTTTACGAATTCCAACAAAAAAATAAGATGAATCACGACATCGGACACTTAGAAGCAACTTTGAAACCAAACCCACTGGACGAATTTGATATAAATAATAATCAAAGTTCGCTGAAAATGGAAATGGAACAAAACAAAGACGCTAATCTCAATTCCGTCCAAGAGTGCATCACCAAAAATTCCACGGTCAACTTCACATACAGAAACATCGAGCTCAAAAAAAAAAACAAACAACTAACATGACTCAAGATTCATAATGAGATCCTCGTAAGGGAATTCTACGACGACACGGGAGCACTCAAAGTAAAACAAATAGGCTTATAAAAACTTATCCGACGAGAAATAGTGCACAGAATCCATAACTCGACAACTGCTGGACACATAGGAACCGAGTGAACGATAATAGAGTTCCAAGGCCGACTCTAATTTTTCGTAATCTTCGTGAAGAACTTTCAACTTGTCTACAAACAAAACGACCACCAACAAACCAGCTTCGTCCGCTGCTACAAATCATTGTCAACGCAAAATTCGTTCCCTGTGGACATCCTTTAGATCGTCTTAGTGGGACCATTTCGCTCACACCCTTACAAGTTTGCACTCACAGCAAAAGATGTTTTCTCCAAATATCTTTTTGCCGTACCACTCACAAACGGTCGCGCAAAGACTATTGCTCGAGCACTTTCTTAATTGTTTTTTAAACACAGCTAAATTCCTGAACAAAAAGCTTCCGATCTGGGAACACCATTTGTTGCAACATTAGTCAAAGAGCTAACAATGATCCTGGAGGTGAATATCAAGCATGCAACCCTGAAACACCCGCAATCACTAGGATTAGTAGAAAAATTGCATGCATCCCTCAAACGAATTTTGGAGCTCAAAACAAACAGCGACTGTTCAGACTGGAGTCATTACGTTAACCTATCAAAATTTATACATAACATATCATTCTACTTGTCAATCAATTGCACCCCAAGTCAAATCTTCCTTGGAAGAATACCAGTCAAGCCCATAGGCATCCAATTTGGAACAAACAAACAAGACTCGATGATTCAGGAGCGACTGGTCAGACTGGAGTCAATACGTTAACCTAGCAAAATGGAAAGACGAGTTGAATATCAAGCATGCAACCCTGAAACAATCGCAATCACTAGGATTAGAAGAAAAATTGCATGCAGCCCTCAAACGAATTTTGGAGCTCACAACAAACAGCGACTGGTCAGACTGGAGTCAGTACGTTAACCTAGCAAAATTTATACATAACATATCATTCTACTCGTCAATCAATTGCACCCCAAGTCAAATATTCCTTGGAAGAATACCAGTCAAGCCTATAGGCATCCAATTTGGAACAAGCAAACAAACTCGGGAAAAACTGACATACGACTGTCTAATTGGCTTACACGACAACATGATCAACACATACGAAAAGTCAAAAACCAGTATCATCAAAGCATACCACGGCTATAGATCTTACTACGATCGCAAAGACAAAGCTAAATCTCTGCAATTACACTCTCATTGTCTCCCTCTCAACCCATTCCTGACTACGCAGAACGACTTAGCGGCCAAAGCACATCAACTAAGTGAAAAGGTCTTGACTTCCTCTAATTACATAATTCGGAAGATAGGAACCAACTTTACCCCCATGCGTTCAACGGCTCCGCGCAAAACCGATGGCACCTCGTGCTCCATCTGGTGACATCCAAGTTATTGAACTGAAAAAGTTCACCGCGAATCCTTCATTAACAAAATTCAGATAGGAACCTCATCATTTTGACCATCTTTTTGTGATTAAAAAGATGGTCAAAATGTAGTGAACAACCACTACAAGGAACCAAAGAACAGAAGCATTGAAAACTCTCAACACTTCTAAAAAGGCCACAACAAAAAGAATCTCCGACTGTCGCAACGCCAGTGAACTCAACCAATCTTTTTGCAACAAGCAGTCTACACAACGGAAATCAAATAAGCTCAATAGTTTTGGACCAGACGACTCGTCAATAAAATGGTAGCATGGTGAAACTTTTGACTTTGCTAGTAACCTTCTGCAACTTATCCCATCCTAGAAAGCAGTCAAAAACGGCTAGCGTTCTGACATTATGCAGATTTCACCTTAGTTGAAATCTTCAGAACTCATAAACAAAAAACTTCCGCCTGGAAGTTTTTTTTCCCTTTTACAACAATAATCACCGAAAGTGGATATTCACACTCAACCTTATTCGATACCCAACAGATCAACCGTCTCCTCATCACCTGGAAACATGCGTACATCATCTCTAAAAATGCTATGGAAAAACGAAATAAAGCATCAGTATCAAAACTAAACGATGGCCTCATTTTCGATGAGAACACATGGAATAATTTTGTCAATCACATTTCAAAGATTTTTCACAATTCGGGCAGGATGATCAAAATCTACTGCTGACGACTCACAGCGAACACCAGTGACATTTACGGTCAACCATTTACCTCCTTGGACTGGTCTTCTTTCAAGAAGGCAACTGAACACGAAAAAGTAACTGCCAGATAACTTTTTCTACAAACTTAAAGCCCAACGTTAGCAGGTACAATATCGACTGGATGACAGCACAGTTGGACGACGAGATAAATTCAGAATAGTCAGAACTAGAAAAACTCATAGCCGAAATTGCATCCTTCTTAACTCCTCAACCAAATTCAAGCAGACGAAAACGTAGAGGAGCCATCCTGGCAGCTGCAGCCGTAGCTTCAGTGGGACTCTTCTGAAGTGAATCATGTTGAAAAATGACCAAAAATTGTGGACTTGAAGGGATCTTTGGATTATGTCAACAAAAAAGTAATTAAAACGCGGCTAATATTGCATACCGTTTGGATTATTCCCGTTTACTAGCTAAGAATACTCAGGAGTTCAAGACAAACACGGATGAAAAAATTTATCTAACCAATTGCTCCCAATGTCACTTGTAACACAAGATTCGTTAATGGTCATTTTAATAGAATTGGGTGCGGAGCCAGCCGAGTCAAATGACTGTTTAACACTAGCAATGCCCATTGAAATCATTTTCTATTATGAGTCAAAACTACTCAACTACGTTATCACAACATATGAGGGTCTCCTAATGCAATCGGCCATTCCACTGGCAACCCGAAAGACTGCCAAGCCAGTTTCTATGCCACAATCATCGCAAAACACAGCATTGCGCTGGAAATTAGAACAACATTTTCTAGCAGTGTTTGAAGACTCCATGAAAGAGGCAGCTCTCGACCGTTTTCTCTGGCAACAGAACATGGACACTTTTCTTGTTTATCAACTCTGTTCTGTAAAACTAGCATCGATGCTATCAAAGTATGCGATACAGAAGAATATCTGCTACCCTCAAACGAAACGGCGGAAAACCTAGGATTGGAATTTGGCTCATCACAGCAGCAAATAGCGAATACTCTACCCGCGAAACCTCAATTGATACATCGATCACAGGATCTGGACAAATATTTCCAGGCTGCCAAATTTGTATAATAACCCTACACTGTGGAAGGCAGATAATAGGTTCACACATCAAGCTGCGATCAGACTTGGCAATTTGCAGAGCACTTTCGGCTGTAACAATCAAGTTGAATCTACCAGACACACTCCAACACATTATCGGAACAGTCTCACAAATAGAAAACTTACCAGCATATAACACAAAAACGATAACCGCAATAGCTTTGGTGCGCCACGTGAAAAATTTGTACAGGGACCTGAAATTGGAAAAATAGTTTCCCTAGTGGAAATAGCTGGCCACTAACCCAAGACATGACGATTCCGCAACCAAAAATAGCAGCCAAACAGTGATGTACCATCATTGACGATGATACTCATCTTCATCACCACTTCCTTTATAGGGTCAATGCTACTACACCTTCTAGCAAAATACTTGTACCACATATGTTCATCTGTCAGGAGAGCAGTGAGAGCAATTAATGAGCATTTGAAAATCACTGACATAAAACCGATCAATTACACAGCCTCAAAATAAAGCAAGTACAACATGACGCCAAAGTTACCTCAACCAGCAGTATATTGCAAAATAAGAAAGCACAAAGATCCCACAACGGGCATGTTGATCCGGCGGACACACCTTGAAGAGGCCAAAGCTGAGGCCTACATGAATTCTGCCGTGGGTGGGCGAAAGAAGACAAAACATCCCGGCAGAAGGGCTACGAAGTCCTTGTTTGGCTGAAAAAGGAAGAAGACCGCACCTGGATCGTAATAAATTGTAAAATTTGAGCAAAATTCCTGCATTATGAGTGTGGCGTAACGTGGGGGTATAGTGTGTGTCCGCCTGGCAAGAAAAATGTCTGTAACTGTTTTTTCCTTTGGGGCCGAGAGTAAACAAAAGTATGAAGTAAAGAATAAGTAAAGAATCAGTTATCCAGTTTTGATTTAAAAATCAATTGTTGTTCGATGAAAAGCTTTCGGTAATTTATCCTCGATGAAAAAAGTCTGATCGCAGCTTGATGTGTGAACCTATTATCTGCCTTCCACAGTGTAGGGTTATTATACAAATTTGGCAGCCTGGAAATATTTGTCCAGATCCTGTGATCGATGTATCAATTGAGGTTTCGCGGGTAGAGTAATCGCTGTTTGCTGCTGTGATGAGCCAAACTCCAATCCTAGGTTTTCCGCCGTTTCGGTTGAGGGTAGCAGATATTCTTCCGTATCGCATACTTTGATAGCATCGATGCTAGTTTTACAGAACAGAGTTGATAAACAAGAAAAGTGTCCATGTTCTGCTGCCGTTGACTAGTGGCAAATGTGGTAGCGGTCACTTCCAAACATTTTTGTAAGTGAATATAGTCGAGAGCTGCCTCCTTCACGGAGTCTTCAGACACTGCTAGAAAAGGTTGTTCCAATTTCCAGCGCAATGCTGTGTTTTGAGATGATTGTGGCATAGGAGATGGCTTGGCTTCATAAACCGTGATAGCAGTCTTTCGGGATGCCAGTGGAATGGTCAATTGCATTAGGAGACCCTCATGTGTTGTGATAACGTAGTTGAGTAGTTTTGACACATAATAGAAAATGAACATCATGCTCATCAAAGATGCGAGGGTATTCCCAACATGATTCCACTTCCGAAGAGTCCCACTGAAGCTACGGCTGCAGCTGCCAGGGCGGCTCCTCTACGTTTTCGTCTGCTTGAATTTGGTTGAGGAGTTAAGAAGGAGGCAATTTCCGCTTTGAGCTTTTCTAGTTCTGACTCTGCTGAATTTATCTCGTCGTCCAACTGTGCTGTCATCCAGTCGATATTGTACCTGCTATCGTTGGGATTTAAGTTTGTAGAAAAAGTTATCTGGCAGTTATCTTTTCGTGTTCAGTTGTTTTCTTGAAAGAAGACCAGTCCAATGAGGTAAATGGTTGACCGTAAATGCCACTGTTGTTCGCTATGAGTCGTTAGCAGTAGACTTTGATTATCCTGCCCGAATTGTGAAAAACCTTTGAAAAGTGATTGATAAGATTATTCCATGTGTTCTCATCGAAAATGAGGTCATGGTTTATTTTTGATACTGATGCTTTATTTCGTCGTTCCATAACATTTTTGGAGATGATGTACGCATGTTTCCAAGTAAGGAGGAGATGGTTCATCTGTTGGGTATCGGATAAGGACGAGTATGAATATCCAATTTCGGTGATTATTGTTGTAAAAGGAAAAAAAAACTTCCAGGCGGAAGTTTTTTGTTTATGATTTCTGAAGATTTCGAATGAGGTGAAATCTGCATAATGTCAGAATGCTAGCAGTTTTTGACTGCTTTCTAGGATGGGATAAATTGCAGAAGGTTACTTGCAAAGTCAAAAGTTTCACCATGGTGCCATTTTATTGACGAGTCGTCTGGTCCAAAACTATTGAGCTTATTTGATTTCCGTTGTGTAGACTGCTTGTTGCGAGAAGATATGGTTGAGTTCACTGGCGTTGCGACAGTCGGCTATTCTTTTTGTTGTGGCCTTTTTAGAAGTGTTGAGAGTTTTGAATGTTTCTGTTCTTTGGTTCTTTGTAGTGGTTGTTCACGTAATGGAGAAGTGTCTGCTCGTGATTTACTTGGTAATTGTTCCGCAAAGATACCTTTCCGTGTTCGTAGTTAACGCCGTTGAAAGTCTTCGCGTGGTATTTTTAGTGGATGTCATGCAGTAGCAACCGAGGTAATCAGATCATGGCTGTTTGGCGTTGAAGGCAGAGATGATGATTTTCTTCTCGGAGTGAGTAATTTGCTTCCTTCTGTGTTTGGTTCCGGTGTTGTTCCCTAATGGTGGGTTTACTGGGATGTCTCGTTGTTCTGCTCAAATCAAGGAAGATTTGACTTAGTTTGCTGCAATTGATTGACGAGTAGATTGATGTGTTACGTATAAATTTTGCTAGGTCATTGTAATGACTCCATTCTGACCAGTCGCCGTTTGTTTTGAGCTCCAAAATTCGTGCTTTTTTTTACTAATCCTAGTGATTGCGGGTGTTTCAGTGTTGCATGCTTGATATTCACCTTCAGGATCATTGATAGCTCTTTGACTAATGTTGCAACAAATGAGGTTCCCAGATCGGAGATTAATTGTTCAGGAATTTACCTGTGTTTAAAAAACAATTGAGAAAGTGCTCGAGCAATGGTCTATGCGCGATCGTTTGTGAGTGGTACGGCATAAAGATATTGCTGTGATATCTTTTGCTGTGAGTGCAAACTTGTGAGGGTGTGAGCGAAATGCTGCCTCTAAGACGATCTAAAGGATGTCCACAGGGGACGAAGTTTGCGTTGACAATGATTTGTAGCAGCGGACGAAGCTGATTTTTGGTTGGTCGTTTTTTTTTGTAGACAAGTTGAACAGTTCTTCACTAAGATTACGAAAAATTAGAGTCGGCCTTGGAGTTCCATTATCGTTCACTCGCTTCCTATGTGTCCAGCAGTTGTCGAGTTATGGATTCTGTGCACTACTTCTCGTCGGATAAGTTTTTATAAGCCTATTTGTTTTACTTTGAGCGTTCCCGTGTCGTCGTAGAATTCCCTTACGAGGATCTCATTATGAATCTTGAGTCATGTTAGTTGTTTGTTGTTTTTAGCTCGATGTTGCTGTATGTGAGGTTGACTGTGGAATTTTTGGTGATCCACTCCTGGACTTGAATTGGGATTAGCGTCTTTGTTTTGTTCCATTTCCATTTTTAGCGAACTTTGATTATTATTTGTATCAAATTCGTCCAGTGGGTTTGGTTCCAAAATTGCTTCTAAGTGTCCGATGTCGTGTTTGAGCTCTAGTTTCGCCATTATTGTTTCATCACAGTGTTATTGTTAACGCACTTGCATATAAAAATGTGGGTACTTAGTTGCTAAGCGTTATAATTCTGCTTCGTCTTCGCTTGGCATTTTGTTGCTCTGCTCCGGAATCTGTTGGAAATGGCTAAGAGCCATTTTCACATGAATTTCTCTGGTGGGGGTTTACTCTGAGGTTTGTAGTTCGATAGCTTCTGATGGTCAGTCTGCATTCTCGAGAGAAAATTGGGGCAGCTTTAGTTTTTCCGGATTTGTGCCCGAGTACGATGTTGAATGCTTAAATTCTATCCAGAAAGTTCCAAAGTGAGGGTTGGATGGTTTTCGCCTGAAAGAACTGTGTGAGGCTCTTGTTATCCGTTAGTACAAGTACTGATTTGTCCGCTCCCCAAATGTAATGTGAAAACGCTCCGAGCGCAAAGTAAAAGGCCAGAAACTCTTTGCAGTATAAAGAGAGTTTAAATTTTACTTTATTGAACAGCTGTGAACCAAATGTCACTGGGGCGTAGATTTTCTTTTCCCGTTTGTCCTGGTGAAGCTCTTCTATCCT
The DNA here is from genome assembly GCF_963678635.1 of Symsagittifera roscoffensis. Classification (NCBI taxonomy): domain Eukaryota; kingdom Metazoa; phylum Xenacoelomorpha; order Acoela; family Convolutidae; genus Symsagittifera; species Symsagittifera roscoffensis. The sequence continues at coordinate 53,760,261 of NC_087064.1, forward strand.
AGGGACAAAGCCGGCACCGTGGAAGCTCGCATCACAAAGGATGACAAACTGCTGTTCAGTTTGTGCCATTCGTAACATTAGTGTAGTTGTTGTGATTAGGTCGTTTTTCAGTGTCTCCATTTCCTCGTAGTGTTCATCTTCGAGAATGAAATCCTTTCCCTTTTCAGGAGTTTGTAAAATGGGAGAAGCTTTGAGTGTAGACTGTTAGATTATGTTCGGGTGTCAACTTGATCTTAAGTTCGGTATTGTACACGACGCAAATCTGTGTTTGGCGAAGATGCCGCTGTATTATACAAAAAACTTTTCATTTTGATGCACTTGTTCCGTTCGAAGTGCTGTATGTTTTCAAGAAAGTTGTTTGCGAAATTCTTGCCTGTCTTGTTGGTTGTTTCTCGGATTCATCTTATCATTTTGTTGGAATTCGTAAAGAGCTTTTTTCATTTTGTTGGAATTCGTAAAGAGTCCTGAGGTTGAGCATGCGATTAGAATTCCAAAATCTCATTTCCTTGCTTCGTTTGGAGTTATAGCCCCGGTGATTCCTTATAGATGGTAGTTGTAGTATATTGGGGTTACTTTGATTATGATCTGCTGTTCTGGGTTCGTGTTAATTTTTTGTAGTGTAAGTAACTGCGGCGTCCTTTTCGGGTTTGGTTTTTCGTACACATGTTGAATCATAGCGTTTGCACAAGCGCCCGTATCGATTAACGCGCGTTTTTGTATATTGGAAGATAATTTTACATTACAATACATGAGCGTGTCTCCCTCTAGTGATATAAAGGCAATTATCTCTGTGTTTTTCTTTTTGTTGTCTTTTTTGTAGGTGAATTATAAAATGAAGCGGAGGTTATACGGTAATTGTAATTGTTTTTTACTTGCTTGCTGAGGAGTGGATCATCTAGTTTTTTGGTTGCCATGAATTTGTGCCGCGTTATTGGCGCTGGGGAAAGGGTTTTGGGTGTTCCTGTTTTGTCGTCTTTTACGCACTAAGCATGTTTTTGAGATTCCCAGCTTCCTGAGGAATTTCATGACCTTTTCTGTTTCGGGTTGTATTCCACTTGATGTTATAACTTATCGCGAAAAAATTACCTGAGTTGTTCCAATCTGGCCTTATTTCGGAGACAATCTGAGTCAAGATTTATGAATGCAGGAGAAAACTTGTCGCAAAGATGGGAAAATTTCAAACTGCTTGCGAGACATGGGTCTATTTATGCTCTAACGATGGAGCTGAATACAGTGACGGATTTATTTAGTCCTTGTGCTAAGCAATTATAGGCATAAGTCCTGGAAGCGAAGTTGAAACGCAAGAATTGTACTGAGAGTTCGTCAGCCATTTGCACACAGTGGAAGGCTTGTGAGCAATCCAGTTTTGCGAAAAAATAAGTGCAAGTTCGACTAGAAGCTCATCTCGGAGGTGAATTGGTGTCGGCGTTGATTGAGTGTAGACTGGTAGATTATGTTTGGGTGTCAATTTGATCTTCAGCTCGGTATTGTACACGATGCAAATCTGTGTTTGGCGAAGATGCCGCTGTATTATAGTAAAAACTTTTGAATTTGATGCACTTGTTCCGTTTGAAGTGCTGAATGTTCCCAAGAAAATTGTTTGCAAAATGCTTGCCTGTCTTTTTGGTTGTTTCCCGGATTCATCTTATCCTTTTGTTGGAATTCTTAAAGCTGGCCATAGATTTTTTTCTGGAAAGGTGAAATCTTTTTCGTAGTTTTGCAAGTTTCCGAAGTTGGAAACCGTTTTTTCTTGTAGTCCGGTGGTGGTATTATTGGTTGGGTTTCGCCATCAGCTGAATCAGTTGTTATAAGCATATTGAGTTTCGTGGGTAGGTGTCCTTAGAGACTTTTCCTCCGGTCATTCCGTCTAACTGGATCAGCTTAGGATCGGTTGACTTCAACTCATAATGCCAGATTCTGAAGTTTTACCAGGAATTCCTCTAGTGTTTGTGTCTTTGAGTCGTACTTGAGGTTTTCAAGCTCCATCAAGTGGAGTTCTCTGAGGTCGGGGTTGTAAAAATGGTCTTTCAGTATCTCTAGTGTCAATTCAATGTCTCCACGGGTTGCTTTTTGTTGGGTCATGAAAAATTGCAATGGTGCATCTTTTAGGTTAATTTTCAGGAAATTGTTTGCCTGGGTACTGTTCATTTTGATGACGTCTCTCGTACTTCTGAATATTGATTCAAACTCGTTCTAACTCTCAGAGGGAGATCCCGAAAATTTGTTGAGAAAAACTGCTGCGTGAGCCATCTTTGAGAAATTATCAAGTTGAGTTTTCCGTCGCTGTCACCATATGACAAGGTGCTTTATAGTTAGTGTTGTATCTTGCGAAATATTAAGTTTAATCTATTCTATCAAGATTAGCGGTTTTCTCTTCTAAATCAGCTATATGAAAGCGCTCTCGTGTTCATTGAGAAGTGTTTGGTTGCAAGAGCCAAGACGATCTTGTCTTCGAAGCGTGGTAACTCAGGATTTCCTCAAAATAGGAGTTTAAACTGATTATTGAGTTGCTATCTGGTTTTTTCTGGTTTTATTCTAAGCTCCTATCTTAGCTATACATAAAGTCAATTTTAAGCCTTGTTAAACTTCTAGTTTGAATATTTGTGGGCAAATATTTATAAAAAATTAAAAAGGACAGATAGCCTCTATGTATGTAAGTTTTGATGGCTATTGGCCGTCACATTACCCGACTTTGAGGTTTCCGGCTCGTTTTTTTCGTGTGATACACTATTTTCTTCAAGCAACGTTTTAGATTTTTATATATAAAAATTACGTTAGTTGAGATGAGAGTTTTCAGAAAGAATATTGTTTTAAGGCAAGATTGTGTGGAGCGAGCGTGTTCTCTGTTGTGAGGCAAAAGTCTGTATAGATGATGAAAATAGCCTTATAGCAAGTACAGAGAAGAGTAATTTGGGTATTACAGAAGAAGTAAGTAGTGGAAGTGGAGTAGGAGTTAGAGTCATGTTATTTTACTTAGTATTTTATGATAGTTTTCACTTTATATGAGTAATGATGGCTATAGGTCATCACAGACGCACCGGACTGTCACAATTTTGCAGCTAAAATTGTTACACAGCAAATCCCTGGAACCAGGAAGGCTAACGGGAGAAGTTACTACCCTTCCCGATTGTGAAAAAGATCGGATTCGAGAAGCTGAAGGGAGTTTATAGAGCAACTGTAGAAATTATCTCAAGCACTTTTTGGCTTCCTTGTATGGCTTGATTTGAAATTATTATCACCCGATTCATTTTCAGATAATCAAAAATATTGATTTGAGGGGAAGTGACGATCCAACTCTGATGGATAGGATGATTTTATCTACTGAACAAAATTAATAGTACTATGGTATTTTATTACAAATATTATAGTAGCCCTGATTTAGGAGTGATCTCGTGGTCTGGGGAGAGGATACTACAATAAATTGAGCGGTTCGGCCGATAGCCTTCACATAGTAATGACTCTGTCGACTCGATGTTATTAGAACCACATTGAACTGGTTATGGCAGAGACGGTTAAAAGCAGGTATGGCTCTACTTAGACTCTAGATAACTGTTTCGGGATCTAGTTAACTTACCGTCGATATTTCCTTTCCGACAATTTTTTTCATATGAATTTTTATGGCGCTCCTGGGCGTTATTCATATGATCATGATCGGTGAACCCAATAACAGAGGCCTCGGAAGGATGGTTCGGAACGCGAAAACCTTTCGGACTCCCCGATCCAGCTTTCCAACCTAGTTAAGATCCGAAAGTCACGTCTCGTGAAGGGTGAGGGGATTGGCAATACCGTCGTTCCTTGAGCGGCGTAAGGTCAAAAACAACTAAAGATATTCAAGAAACCAAACAAAAAACAGTATAGAACCCAAGGAGAAACCAAAGAAAAAACATAAAAATAACTACAAAAACTGAAAACAGAAAGAAAACAAGAAATAAGAACAGAACATCCTCCAGACGAGATTTGACCGATAAGCGCAACTATTTAAGCACGTTAGTGTTAATTTGCACTCGATCCGGAAGGGTCAAGTGATTAAAGTAGAAGACCGATCCATTAGTGCAAAAAGCTGCAGGAAGGGTCACAAGAACAACAACAGCCGACTGTTGGGTATCGTTAAATAGTTTTGTCTCCTTCTCGGTACAGAATCGAAAAAACAATATCAGTCTGTGGGGGCACGACAGTGACTGCACTGTAATTACCCTTCACCGAGTTGTAAATTTCCGAGTTAGGCACTTTAATTCTGAATTCGGATAATGAACGGATCCGGAGGGGTATTTATAGTATTAGTGCTACTACTTTGACTACCCATATCAATATTTCAAATGCATTTTTCAAAAAACGGAACGTAAGCAGACCGGTTTTTGTGGTCAAAATAATGGCTTTTGAGATATCCGTTATTTTCGGAACAAAAAAAGAACTAAATTAGTGAATTACATCGTACTTCAAATAACATAACTAGCGGAACCGGTTAAAATTGGTCCGGAAACTGTTATTATTGATATTTGTAAAAAACGAAACGCCTTAAAATAAGCAAAGTTTTCGAAATTCTTAAATCAATGCAATAAAGACTGTTGTTCGAATAATATATGGTAGTGATGCGACAGGTTTTAGGACCCGTTTATCGGTAACCTATCTGCTTCCAGTGAAACCGGACTTCGCGAGTTTGATTTAGTGGGTTCACCAGTCTGGAGGGTACCAATTTGCACTGTTTTTGGCAAAACTTTCCGGCTGAAAGTTTTTTGATCGCGTTTTTTGCATCGAACTGAAAGACCTTCTGAGCTCAGATACATATGTTTTAGAACAATAGGACAAGAAGTGCAGAAAATTTTAGGTACAAGCTATACGTTTGAAAAATATTCGTGTTTGGACAAAACACGTTTCGTTTTGTAACTTGAGGACCACTGGACCAATAAGTTTATTTTGGTTCTAAACATTTTGAACATTAGATGAATTTAGAACCACTGGACAGATCCAGTTTATTTTGGTTCTAAACGTTAGGTCAGAATTAGTGGCGACTGGAAAGTACTGACCAGAGATGCTCCAGCACGCTTTGGCTGCGAAGAGATTGTAGTGCTGCACGGAGAGCCAGAAGATCAGTCGGCAGGTAATAACGAACTTCCAGTTGAAATTATTGAAGATGGTGAGCAAAGATCTTCGGGATCAGGACAGAACAGGAAGCGAGAGATTGAAGATCAGGAGGACCTTCAAGCAGAAAAACCGATAGGGTAAAGTCCCAACCCAGCGGGAAAAGATGATTATAAGGCCTCAGTAGGTGGCATTTCGAGCCTTTATTTTAATTTTCATGATGAAGACGGAGTAGATACAATGGCAAAATGACAGAAACATCCAAACATGAAAATTCCCCGCTGGAACCTTCTTTAACCTTTGTGAATACAAATTGTAATATTCCGGAGAGCAGCTCTCCTGCTAAAACTGAAACAACAACAGAAAAACTCTTAACACAATAACCTCGCAGGAGGAAGTTATAAAATGCAGCCCAATCCTGGGGAAACTTCGGAAAAAAAGATTGGGAAGTTCACCACCGTGACCACGAGAATAGAACTGGCTGTCGAATTAAAAGAGTTGCTTTCATGGAAGCGGACTGGACGGTAGTGCATTGATACGGGACTCAGTCAGTGGTAAAAACAGGTCTCAATAGACCCCTGATGCAGAAAATCCTTAAGAAATTTGATGGGTTCGAGAGAAAAATGAGTTGCTTAATCATTGACTCAGCTACTTATGTGAGTGAAACCAAGTCTGCCATCAAAATGACAAGTCAAGAAAGGAAAGATGAAGTAGTGTATTGGTCCAGGACGCGAAAAAGGACAATGAGACCGAAGTTAGTGACGGAGAAGATCAATGACATGAAGATAAAATTTGGCAGCAAGGCCATGTACAGAAAGTTTAGAAAAAAGAAGATGGGTCTTGAACCTTCAGGGAAGACTGCCAATTCAGCCAAAGAAAACGAGTGGAGGCTGCTGTTGACATGGAACAAGGCAATGACCGATTGCAAGGCGATTGAAAGATGAAAAGGGACATAGCGATCGTGCCGCCCATTCTCATGGCAGGATTAAGGACAGCCAATTGTAGGTCCAAAAATAATGACCGCACTTTTATTGGAGCAGTTTAAGAATTGAAGATACTAAGCCATGACGGTGAGAGAAGCCTCAAAGACTTCAAACCTTCGAGAAAGAACCACGGAAAGAAAAGCGTCGTAGGACAGCCAAATCTCGTTGAACATAATTGATTAACAGTATCGGAGACAGTCGCGATAGACAAGACCACTGATGGATACATGGAGAAGATGAAGGAGTACAGAAATTCGGCTAGAAGAGATCTGATAGCTCTAGAAAACAAAATTGCTATGGAGCGTTCTCTAGAAGAAATTATTAAGGACACGACGGTGAAGCAGAATATTTATGGAACAATAGTATCATTGGAACTGCACAGCGAGACAGTGGATCAACTTGTGAGTTTACCATGGAGGGAAGTATTATTACACCATTTTGAAAAAGAAATGGAAACGACCGCGAGAGTAAACCCTCTGATAGCTATACGTGCGTCAGGACTGAGTTGCAACTCAGACTGACTTAGTGTATGGTGGAGTTGATGATAGGGGAGTACGACTAGGAATAAAAGAAGAGATCAAAGTAGGAAAAAGTGATGTTGATGACCCATCTGAGAGACCTAATTGATTTGTGAAGGAGCGGCAGTGGCGTGTGCGAAACGAAGAGATGCTTTCTGTTTTTTCCGGTTTTTAATCTAACAAACACCATCACCAGAGCCGACCACCTTTGCGAGGATGTTGAGAGAGGGCAGTAACCTTGAGAAGACGTTACTCTTACAAGAACTCATGCACATTCATTAGAGCAAGCCTTTAAGAGTGAACATCGAAGAACCAGTAGAGCGAGAACCCTTATGGAGGATAGATGAGATCCAAAGTCTTTCTAACAAACAGCTCAGGCTCACGAAAGAGCTGATAAAGACACTTCTGAAGTCCAATGAAAGAAGGATCGATCAGAAAGAAGTCGTACCACAGTGTATCAGGAAATCTTGGAAAGGCATACAAACTTTTCATAAATGAAGATATACGTGATTGCTAGTTCGATAACGAACAAGCAGTGTTGCTAAAATTCTGGGTGTCTAGATTATCTACATGAAGAAGTATTGCCAGTCAACAAGTTAGATTGTGACTTGCATTGGAAGAAAAGATGACTGCGCCGTCCGCACCGAATTCTGATAATAGAGTGGAATTTGGACTGGGATTCTCAGTTAAGTTACTGAGGACAAGATTGATGGTCGTGTGGGAGTTATTGAAGCCGTCGTGGCGTTCGAGTCCCAACGCCGATGCGATATTACGAGCGTCTTAAGACATCCAAAAGGAACTGAATGCAGATTGCAATTGTAGTGACCTCAACACTATTTACAATTTGATGACTGCAGTCTCTAGTCGAGAAAAATATGGAATTGCCTGTCTGGGAACCGGAAGACTGGCTTAAACCTGGTAGCTGTCAGGTAAAAGTCTATGGAATATAAGTTCACATCTGTGGAGGTCTTGACTGCGTGAGGACACTTGCAAAGCAGCATAAACAGTTGATGATAGTTTATCGCAATGTAGTAAGGAAGAAAAAGACGGAAACACAACTTGTAGTAGATTGTCATGGAGGAACCGAAGTGAATCTAGTGACTGCATTAGGGTTCTACAGCATGTTTATTTCTCTCGAGTCACTATTGAATCTAGAGCAAACGCATGAGATGCTCACGGCCATCAGCGTAGAAGTGTTTCCGGAGTTTTGCAGACTGAGCAGAAACACATCGGAAAATGGAGAGTAGCGATAGAAGTGGAAAAGAATCTCAGGCAGAGTGAAACATATCATAGGCCATCTGGAGTTCGATACCAAGTAGGCCCAAATAGGGCTCCTATGTGCAATAAACCGATACCCGGTTCTTTTCGTGGCAGTGGATGTGAAGAGCATGAGGGCGATAGTGGATAAGCCCTTCTCAGTGCCAAAATGTATTAATCTTGCACGAATGTCAGAAAAATCTTATGAGTTGCTTTGTATGATAATTGCGGCAGTAGCAGAAAGATTTTGAGACGAATTGGAACCGATACTTAGAAGGAAGTTTAAGGGATACGCCAGGGGAAATTTCAGCGCTTTCGCAAGACAAAAGCAGAAATGATCAACGGCGACGGATTACAACGCAGTAGATAGATGATAGTGACGAAATCCACCAAATAGTGTTGGAAGTGGAAACACTGTTAGAAAATTCAGGACAACGGAATTGGAGGAGCATTGTTACCTTGAACTTATTATCTAAAAGTTTGCTAAAAGATTCAAATCAACAGAAAAGTTCTTGTGACATTCGACCAGAATGGACAAAGATGCAGATGCAGCAATTTCGAGTCTTTAGCAGCGAACCTTCCGAATTGGCTGTTTTAAAGGAATAAGAGCGTTATTCGGACGATTGGACAAATCGTAAAGGCTGAACGATTGGAAAATTCCTAAATTTTAAGATTTCGAATTGATGACGTAATAATTATAAGAAACGTCAAAAGTAGCCATTTTGGAGAAAAACCGAAATAGACACATAACAACGATAGTTGCGACGACGACAACAACGGAAAAATAGAGAATCGGAATCAGAAAAAAGCAGGAATAGCAGAGACCGCTCCGAGTTGCAACTATTGTGCCGCTACAAAAGTTGCAAGGCCGTAGCGAACAACGGTGAAGGGTGGAAGACAGCCTTCCGGAAGGAAAATAGAGGTCTCATTTCCCCGGATTCGAGAATCCGGACGGGTCTCGGGATTTGGACTGAAACTGTTTTACGTAAATTTTTAGCTCCCCAATTATGTCCTGAGTTGGATTTAATTAACATCTGAATTCATTTTACGAGGATGAGAAGCTAGGAGTTGGGGGAAAGGGTTGATCCATCTTCGATGGAGATGATGATTTTTATCTACTGAACAAAAACAATAGTAATATAATAAGTAGTAGTAGCCTTGTTTTTAGGAGTCACCTCGTGGTCTGGGGATACTGAGACCCAGCCATGAGCTCACTATTTCTGCATGTAATTACGTTAATTTGAGCGTTCTGGTCGAAGCTGGAGAACAGTAACGTTTTTGTCGACCCGATGTTGAAAAGACCACCAGAAGAACTGGCTTGGTAGAGACAGTGAAAAGCATGTAGAGCTCTGTTTAGACGTTGGCCAGTCGTCTTAGGACCTAGCTTTATTTTACGCCGATATGTATCTTCCGGGAGAATGTTACATATATATTTTTATGGCGCTCCTGGGTGTTATTCTTTTTTAACATCATGACCGGCAGAACCGTTGACGAGCATTCCGCGCCGAGCGGATGCTCACATTAACGCCCTTAATAGGCCAAAACCGCCGGGGTGGAAGGTTAGTTCGGAACGCGGAAGCCTTCCGGATTACCGTGAATAGCTTTTTAACCTAGTTAAGACCGAAAATTCACGAACCAGGAAGAGTGGGGGGATTCGCGGTCCCGTCATCTCCTGAATGGTCCGTGACCAAAAACACTTAAAGATATATATAACACCAAACAAAAAGTAGTATAGTACCCAAGAAAAACAAAAAACATTAAAAAAACCGAAAAAACCAAAAACAGTAAAAAAGTTTAAAAAAATCAGTAGAAATCATCCCCCCAGACAAGATGTGATCCGACCATCCCGTTTGTTGTTGATAGATATATTGTTGTTACAGGCATTTATATCAGTCAAGATTGTTACGATCAATTTTGTAGCCCGTTTGTGAGGCTTGTACTGAAGGGTTGTTTGAGTATTTAAGCACGTTAATGCTAATTTGCGCTCAATTCGGAAGGGTCTGCTGATTTGCGCTCAATCCGGAGGGGTCTTGGGAGAAGACTGATCCGGCAAGCAGTACAAGGAGCAACAAGAAGGGGCTCAACGACAACAACAATCGACTGTTGGGTATCGTTAACAAGTTTTGTATCCCTTTTGGTACAAAAACTAAGATAGTAATCTGTGGGGGGCTCGACAGTGCTGCACTGTAGTGACCCTTCACCGAACTGCGAATATCCGAGTTAAGCACCTTAATTCGGATATTAAACAAACCCGGAGGGGTATAGTATTACTAATATTATTACTTATATAGCCTATAATAAGACTCCTATATCGTTTTTCAGTGAAAAAACAAAGAAAACAGACCGGTTTTTAGGGTCAAAATAGCGATATTTTGATCCCCCCACAAATCGCGATTTTTGACATATCGATATTTTTTGAAACGGAAAAAAGCACTAAATTAGTGCGTTACATCGTAATTGCACTACTATAGTAGTTAGAACCGGTTAATTTTAGTTCGGAAGTGGTTGGAACTATTTTGGTACCAAAAACCGAATTATCGTGACTTTTGAGAAAACGGAACAATATAAATTCAGAAAATTTTTGGAAATTTTTGAGTTAGGACAGTAAAAATAGTTGTTCGGACGGCGTCCACTAGTGAATCTACAGATTCTAAAACCCGCTTCCCGAAAGCCTTCTGGGTTGCAGAGAAATCGAACTTAACGTGTTTGATTTGTTGGATTCATCAATCCGTAGGGGTCCAGGTAGCATAGTTTTTCGCAAATTTTTTCAACTAAAGTGTCTTAGATCGTGAAAATTTTTTGAGATTGTTTTTAGCAAATTCACCAATTCGGGAGGGTAGACCCCTCACGTTTTATAAAAAAAAAATTGGAAAGCCCTTACACCCCTACCAAAGGGTAGAAACGGTTGAATAAGGCAATTTTACCCTGTTCTAGAAGAATAGGGAAGGATTAAGGCACCAGAAAACCTTGAAAGAGCCGGAATTAGGCTAGCGATAAGACCCTTCACCGTTAGCGTGAATTGTCGAATAAGAGGCTTAACTTCAATCCGGAAGGGTCTAGGGAAGGACCACATACCCTTCCTAGTTGACACAAAAAGCATAATAGCATCGGAGAACGTATCCGGAGGGGTATAGGTTGAAAATCAAGAAAGTCTCAGAAAAGCTAATTTTACAAAACCAGAGGGCTCCCAATCCGGAGGGGTCCAAATTTTTTTTCAAATTCGGAGGGGTCCCAATCCGGAGGGGTCTTGTTTTCACAAAACCGGAGGGGTCCCAAACCGGAGGGGTCTTATACTTGCTAACTCAGAGGGGTCCCAATCCGGAGGGGTCTCAATTTTGCCAATCCGGAAGGGTCCTATTTTTGCCAATCCAGAGGGGTACTATTTGTTGTCAACCCGGAGGGGTTTTATTTTATTAGAGGACTTAGGTAAACAGAAGAAAAGATAAAAGTGAGGGGTGTTAAGTTATTAAGGGACAGGCTAGGAACCAGTGACTGCACTGGTAACTTGCCTTTTAAGAAAAAGACCAGACCAAAACAAAACAGGTCCAAACTCGGATATTCGCGACACTAAGTCTAAATTAAAAAAGAGTGTGTAACTCATTGGTGTGGATTGAAATCTGAAACGTTTTTGAGAAAAATAACTGCCCTGAGGATTTTAGTAGGTCTAGCTCGGGCAGTCCGAAGGCAAATAGGTAACACAGTACTCGGTGGGTGCAATAGACGCCCACTTGAGAGAATTACTGCCTTCAAAGTTTTGTCTGTTTGGTGCAGCACCAAGCAGGGAAAGCTCTTTCGTTATAAAACAAGTTCGACTATTGTACTGCGACTGACTAAAAGTAAAATACACATACGTTTTTCATAAAATTATTCTTATTTTGTTATATCTGGTTTTAAATCAACAATTTGTGCTTAATTGGGTACTGAATACACTATCTTTTAAATTGACTGATATCATCATACTGTGCTAGTTCTCAAATTTTACGATTATAATCGATTGTTGTGAATAAGTTTCGAATACGCTGTGCCGTGATAACATACAAGGATTTGTGGTCACTATTGAACAGAAATTTTTTGAATTTATTGTGTTGTGTTATATTATTGATAGTCAAACTAGAAGGTCACTAACAATCGAATTGAGTGTATAGGCATTAAGAAGTGATAATTTTAAAATGAGTCTAGACAAGTCAAGAATACCTAAACGAGGTAATAGCTCTAGGAAATTCATACCTAAAAAGCAAAGATAAGCATGGACCGATCCTTTTGTGGATTGGATCACACGAGCCCGGACCGACAAAGGGGAGACGGTTTCAGGCAGAATGGTTGAAACTTGGAGTCAGAAGTCCTCAGAAGAGCGAAAAGCTATGTTAGAAGTGGAGGTCTATACGGACCAGGCCATGAATGAGAACCAGGAAATACATGGACCGGAGGGGAGAGACAGAAGGCTGGCGAGTGAATCTACTCCGGTAGAACAAGGCCATGATTTTGCCACTTCCACCGGGACATTGGACCGAGAGGAGATGTCAGAACTGTCCGACATCTCTACTGAGATAGTGGCAACGAGAAGATCTCCAACAGACAACACCATGATGGCAGGCGGGACTGAGAAACAAACAACGTCCTCATCGTTCTCAGAAAGAATGAAAAACACCTTCGGAAACATCCTTCCATTCACCATGGGAGTGGGCACAGGAAATGAAGGTGAACCCCAGGAGGAAGAAGAGGACCAAGACGAGCAAGTGGACTTTGGGTCTCAAGTCAGCCTCAATAGTTCGACCCAGGAGAATGAGGCATACGTCGAAAGAGAGACTAGAACCATGGACAAATTTGACGTGGTGAGAACGATAAGCAAAGACGCAAGCACACCAGGCCAGTCGAGAGGCTTTGCGACTATGACAAATTCAGAGACGCGAACTGGGGAGAGTAGAAACAAAGGGCTAGGCAACGCATTGGCGGATCCTGAAGTGGATAATGAAAAGACGTCGAGGCAGAGAATCAAAGCCCGAATCTCGACCAGCACGAAGCTACCTGGGACCGACAGGGTGACACCGCCACTAGTGATGCCACTAGTGGATAACGGGGCAGCATTAGAAGAAGCCTTGAACAACATAGTGGGCAGTATAGGAGAACAGAACAAACAGATGTCCCTAAGAATGAGTGAACTAGAAAGAGCAGTTCACATTGAAAGAGAAAGTCTACGGGAAGAAATAAACCGCAATAGACAAGAAGTTGGTAGGAGCGAAAAACGCTTGAAGGAAAAAAAGGACGAGCACATAGCGAAAAACTTGTCGCGAATGACAAGAGAAGCGGAACAGAGAGAGTTACGCTTAAGAGACGACATGGAGAAGTTAAGAATTCAGCAAGAGCAGTCTCTTGGGACTCTTGACACAAAGATAGATGCGATGATGGAGAAGCGAACTCAGGCTATCATGGATAGGTTGGACGGGCAACAAAAGTGGACCAAAAGAAAGGGAACCGAACTCGGGAGGTCCAAGCAGGGAGCCGAAGGTGAACTTCAATGACGATCAAGGGAGGAGGACATATGGATCCACTAGAGGTAGGGGCAGTTCATCAGGCTATGCCACAAGGGATAATAGAACATGGGGCCCAAACAGTAGAGCAAGTTCAACTGGGAACATACAGATCTCTAACGAACAACCGACGCAAGGCACACATGCGACTGGGAGAGGTGATTCCGGTAACAGGAGACATGCGAGCCCAGGGAGGAGTCATGTGGGCCAAGGGGCAAACAGGCACGGCGATTCGGACTGCAGGGATGCACCGAATACAGAGCCCTTAACAAGGTGCGATGATACTCAGGTGGGGCACTCGAGAGATGCTACGGCAATGGCCACAGCCTTCGAACCTCTGAACAGGTCTTTGGAGACATTCCTGACGAGGTTATCCAGAACCAATGAACGCAGTGAAAAGTCCAGAAGAGTCTTTAAGAAACCAAGATGCTACAAAGACGAATCTGATGGCTGTATTGATACCTGGATAGAGGTAATGAAACTGCATTTCGAGGAAGAGGATTTATCGGAAAGTCAAGAGTGCAGTGCGCTTACCAGTAACTTGGAGGGGACAGCCCTGAACTGTGTCATGGCAAAGAAGCAATATCAGCGAGATACAGCTGAGAAAATCTTCGAAATCTTGTTAAATCGTTTCGGATCAGGGGTGCAGGGGCACCAGGCAATGATGCGCTTCGAGAAACGGAGGCAACGAGAATATGAGACGATATACAAGTTTTTAGACGATTTGGAGATGCTTAGAAGACGCAGCCAAACGGATGAGTCAAACAGAAGGATGAACCTGGCAGTAGCCTCGAAATTCATCGATGGTGTGAAGAATGATGAACTTCGAACAATGCTAGCAACGCATTACACACCACTATCAACCAATGCGCCAACACCAGAGGAGTTGAGACTCAAGTCAAAAGAATATCTTTTGTTGAAACCTCCTTCGAGATCTGGATATTATAAGAACAATTATGGCAATTTTAATAACGGACCAGCAAACCAAGGGAACAACTGGTACAAACCGAGGGATGATATGGACAAGAGACGCTCTTGTGCCAATTGCAGTTCAACGGACCATCATGTGTCAGCATGCCCAACTTACAAACCATGAAAGCAATAGGCTTTAGCCTCGAGGACGAAGATGTGTCAGAAGTTGACCATGAGGATTTCATGAGAGGAGTAATTGCGAAATTCGGCCCGAGGTGGTTCTTTTGCAACTTGGAAGGTCATTTTAAATCAGATTGTCCACAATTCTGGGATGCAGTGGCAGACATCAAGCATCCAAGGCATGAGGAAGCTTTATCAGGAGTGAAAGCCAGCAAGGCTCGCCTGTTGAGTGAAGCGGAGGCGCGCAGAAAAGACAAACCGCAAGAGCTGGCGACGAAGAAAATGCAAGCGGTAACTGAAGAGACATGTGAACCGGAACCAGTGACTGCGGCCGATGACTTCAAGATTGATTATAGGGCAGCCGCGAGGGATGCTCTAAATAGAGTGCAGCAGGAACTGGTGACAAAAGAGATCGAACAGAAAGTGAAAATCGAACTGGAAAATGAGAAACTACAGGAGCAACTGAATACCTTCGAAACAACGGAGGTCGAAGAGACTAAAGCAGCAAGCAGTTTGAGCATGAAGCTTAATAAGATCTCCGGTCAGAGGTTCGGCATGGTGCCGCAAGGAAGCAAGATACAGTCGATAATCTCGGTGGCTGGACACCAGGTAATCAGAAATCTGAGTGAACCATCCGAGTTCACTTTGATGCATTTGGACACATATGCAGATTATCTGAGGCAGGTGGAGCCACGCACTGAGTCGAGAGCTGTGCGAGCACTACTAACAACGGGTGGCCCTCGCATAAAGAATCTTCATGGACGCTACGTGGAAGTCTATGGGCCGTATCAAGTGATGCTGAACGTGGATGGAATCAGTATCCACACTAGGACTTATGTAACAACAGATAGTGACCAAATAGGGCAGATCTATTTGGGAGAGGAGGAACTCAAAGTCCGCGGGATAGGCCATGACGCCATGATGGAACAAGATGCAGTACACATTGGGTATGAAGCAGATGTGACCGCACATCTGCTCGACACCAACGGAAAGAAAATCGGAGTCACAGGGCTTCTGGACACAGGAGCGGTAGTGAGTGTGATGCCGATAAAAATTTGGGAAAGAATGGGCTTCACGAGGGAAGATGTAATTCCAACGAATCTCCGACTGGCCACCGCCAATCGAGGAGCAATTTACATAGCCGGAAGAACACCAATAACGGTTCTCCACATGGGAGGACGGGATCTTTGTATGAGCTTCCTGGTGGTAGAGAATTTGGACGACGCCGACCAATTCATCTTGGGCAGAGATTTCGTCAGGAATTTTGACGTGATGATTGACCTGAACAACGGTCTGATACGGATTAGAAACCCGGACCGGAAGTATGTTAAGAAACCAATTAATAGGATAATAACAGACGAAAACAAGGTACCATTTTTTTAGACAGAAAAGTAAAACTACAGCCAGGACAAGCTGTGGTGGCAAATTTTAGAATGAGAAATTTGAATTCGTTAAGTGATAGTAAACAGGTTTGTTTAGTACCGAATCCAAATAGTCAGAGTTCGGTGATTTTTGGCCGGAGCTTCTCGGTAACGCGAAACGGACTGTGTGTCAGTGTGTTGTTGAACACACTGGACACCACGGTTTCAATCCAGCGTGGAAAGAAGCTTGGTTACGCTTTGCCGATGAGAACCGACTATGAGGAGACACAAAACTTGAAGAAACATAGTGTGAAAGACTGTCCTTGTCATGCAAATAAAGATAAAATTTTAAAGAGAATTAATGAATTAAAATCTATTCATAAATTGTTTTCAATGAAATCCGAAACGGATGACGGCTTATCGAGCTGCTCGAATTTTCCGGAACGCCCCTCGTCATATGAACTAGAGTCTGACAAACCGGTTTTGCCAGAGATAGAACACTTAAAAGGGAAAATAGGCGAGGGAGATTTCGAGCTACTAAGGGAGGTTTTAAATCGGAACGCGGATGTATTTTCAAGACATAAGGCGGATATCGGTTGCTGTAATTTCGTCGAACACGAAATCGAACTCGAGGAAGGCGCCGTTCCCCATAGGGAAGGCGCAAGACGAATGACGCCACATAAATCGGAAGCGTGCCGAGCGGAAGTAGAAATGTTGCTTCAATACGTCATGATAGAACCCTCAAAATCACCATGGGATTGCGGGGAAGTAATGGCGAAAAAGAAAGGGGAGCAACTCAGGTTTTGTTGCGACTTTCGCTACTTGAACGCGGTAACGATAAAAGATGCGTACCCGATACCGCAAATAGACGAGAGCCTCTCTAAAGTTGGTGATGTCAAGTTCTTCACTACATTGGACTTGGGTTCTGCCTTCTGGCAGGTCCCGCTGCGGAAGAAGGATAGGGAAAAGAGCGGATTCGCGTGTGAGTTGGGGTTGTACCAGTGAAAGAGGATGCCCTTCGGCTTGTGCAACGCAACGGCCACTTTTCAAAGACTGATGGCTCAGGCTTTGACCAAAGTGACCAAGAAGTACGGGAATCTCGTGATGTGTTACGTGGACGACGTGGTCATAGCGACACCGACCCTGGAATGTGAAATCCTTAGGGAGTCAATGTGAAATCCTTAGGGAGTCAATCAAGTACCTGGGAAGAATGGTGGACAGGCATGGTCTAAGGCCGGACCCAGAAGCAGAAGAAGCAGTGTTGACATGGAAGGCTCCCAGAACGGACACACAGCTCCTGAGCTTCCTAGGGTTTGCCAACTACTACCGTGAGTTCATAAAAGGATATGTGGACAAGGTGTATCCGATGCAGAAGCTGATGCGCAACAAAGGGAAAAAGATCGAATGGAACGATGAAGCACAAGTTGCCTTCGAGAACATAAAGCGGGAACTGTGCGAAGCGCCAGTGCTAGGCATGCCTACAGAAAAGGGTATGTATGTTCTTGACAGAGACGCATCGGTGGTAGCCATCTCAGGAATATTGTATCAGGAGCAAGAATGGAGTGGAAGAACGGTTCTCCGTCCCATTGCATACGGCAGCAAGGTCTTGAGTGACACTGAGATGAAATATGGTGCACCAAAAGAAGAAATGTTTGCAGTAGTCACATTTGGGGAAAAATACCGCGCATACTTGGGGAGCGCTCCCTTTAAGTTACGCGTGGACAACAGAGCGTTATCCTGGTTGAAGACCTACTCGATGGATCAGAGTTATATTGGTAGATGGATAGTAAGATTGGATGGCCACCACATGATAATCGAGCACAGGATGCGTGATAAACACCAGAATGCTGACAGCCTCAGCAAGAAGACTGAGTTCTATGAAAGATTGGAACAGAAGCAAGCCAATCAGGCAGAAATAAAGGAAGGATTCTCGTTTCTGGACAAAGAAATTTATGAAGCGCTTCCCTTAACGAGATGGTTGGATAAGTCTGGACATCCAATTCCAGGGCATCCTGAGTTACCTGTCGAGAAAGCAGCTGAGATAAAGATCCTATCCAAGGAGGACCCGGTCCCCTTGGATCTGTTGCTGCGCTCAAACCTGGTCCAGCAAGAATTCTCTCGCATAAACATAAACAGCCTCTCATTATTGGATAAAACGGTGCAGGTCACACCGCAAGTGATGCGGATGCTGGGTGGATTGTTAGAAACCCTGAGTGGACAGCAGCAGTGGCATCATTAAAAGTTAGGGAGAAGGTGAAGATCATGCCGTCCAGACGACAACACGAAGAGAACGAGAGGGATTGTAGGACAATAGTTCAGCAACTAGTATCCTCAATACCACATGAAGTTTTAACCAGTACTTCGTACGGACGGAAAGAACAGGGGAGCAATACGCGAAGGAAAACCGTTACCTTTGTGGATCAGGATAAAGAAGGGGTAAAGGTAGAACGAAACCTGGTACAAGATTGTTTGTCCGGGGAGACAAACAATGAGGAGAGCCAGCGAGTACAAGAACGACACCCGGGACAAGGAAGTTTGTCCGGGGAGTCTGAGATGGATGAAGAAGTTCCTGATGAAAAGCAGGACCTGGGGAACAAAGTTTTGTCCGGGGAGTTCAGATGGATGCGAAGAAGGCACAGACATTATCTGGAGGAGGGTGCACACTCCATCACAACCTCCTCAACAGATGACGACTCCCGAAACTCAAGAATTGACACCTACTCAGACAGGAACTCAAGCTCGGGATCAGAACTGTCCGAACTAGCGATCCACACACTACTAGTGGAAACTCGTGCAAGGGATCTGGATAGGGAGATGTACCAGGACCCTGATAGTGATCGCTACCTCATGCCAGGTGAGAAGGTCTTTGACAACGCAGCGGATGATTTGGAAACAATAGCGGTATCGAAACGTTCGATAAGTCTGTTGCCACAAAAAGAGGTAGTCAGGACTGATCTTCAGCCGTTCAATCAAGAAACACAGCCGTTGGCAAGGATTTGGTGCGTTAAGATGGAAGAAGACACACACCAGCCCAATGAGCTGAATAGTCAGATGAGGGTCATGAAGACGTACTTGAAGGCGAGATACAGACTCTCGGATCTTCTAAGGGCGCAGAGAAATGATCGCATGACAAGCAACCTGAAAAGGTGGATCGAGAATGGTTCTCCGGATAAAGGGGACCTCGAGGGAGACATTTACCGTATCCTGAGACAGTACTTCATGCAGAAGGAGGGGAGATTATATTTGAACAAGGACGGGATTGTGGCTTGCAAGAGAAGAGAAGAAGACAAAGTCCTATACAAGTATAACGCGATAGTGTTGCCGCAACTCTATCAGACAGAACTCTTGCTTAGGTCGCTTGATCAGATGGGCCATCAGGGGATCGACAAAGTATATCAGAGGATCCTGAAGCGCTTTGAGTGGCCTGGAATGAAAAAGGCAAGCGAGAAGTGGGTAACAGCATGTCTGTCATGCCAGCAGGTCAAGGATCCAAGGAAATTGCGATTTCCTTTACAATCGATCGAGTCGTCTGAATTCAACGAGGTGGTGCAGATAGATCACCAAAAGATATGCATGACAGACAGTGGTTATAATCAGGTATTGGTCATGATAGATCATTTCACAAAGTATGCAGAGGCCGTGCACTGCATAACTGCCTCGGCGGAAGAGACACGCGACCACCTGATCAATACGTGGATAGCGAGACATGGTTTTCCGATGACGTTTCAATCGGATAATGGAACAGCTTTCGTAGGAGAGCTTACGAAAGAGCTTATGAGACGCTCACAGGTTGCTCAGGCTCACTCCACGACATACCATCCACAGACAAATGGCTTAGTGGAAAGCAGAGTAGGACGTTAGTGTCGATGCTGAGAGTATATTGTTCCAGGTACATGACCGGTTGGGACAGATACCTTCCACAGGTGATGGGAGCCTATAATAGCACGCAACACTCCACCACTGGGGTTAGTCCACACATGATGCTAACTGGACACGAGAAGTCTTTGCCCTTAACCTTTTTCTACCCAGAGTATGAGGGAAAGAAAACGTCTCCACAGGTCTACGTGAGGGATGTGATCAGACGTCCATAGGAGTTGAACGATTTGTGTAGACGAAATACTCAGCAAGCACAGGCAAGGCAGAGAAAAAAATTTGACAAGAAAGCAGCTGGTGCAAAAGCTTACTCGGTGGGAGACTACGTATGGGTATTTCAGAACGTTATACTACCGAAAAGAACGAAAAAGCTCCTAAAAAGTGGAGGGGACCCTTCATGATTACGGAGGTGCACCAGGAGGGACGCTTTTATAGACTGAGTACTGGCCGAGCCGCCCACTACGAGAACATTATGCCACACAATCCATCGACAGAAGACTGGTGTATCCCGCAGACATGGAAGGAGGGGATTATCTAATGATGGATCCTGCTTGTGAGGTCAACGAGAAGGGCACGAGGGAGAAGAACCATGGAAACGAAGTCGTGGAGGAAGGAACGAATACACCGCTGGACCTGGATCCAAACGAGGTGATCGAAGCGGACGATGAAACCTTACCCTACGCAGAGGAGGATTGGCAGGATCCCGAACAGATGGAGGTTCCCAAGAATTTGGAACCAGATCTTCCGCTTACGGTACAGACTCGAAAGAACGCCGGGACAAGACCAAGAAAGAAATATAACCCTTACGGTGACGACTTTGTAGTGGATAGGATAGATCTGAAAAAGATAGTGGAAGAAGTAGTGGATCTAGAAGAAATAACTGTGTCACAAGACATTGACATAGTCGATGATCAGGACGATGAGTGGGTCGATGATCGGTCGAAACCCGAGGTAGATTTCGACGACGAACAACAGCAGTCATATGAACAAGACTTGACGAATCTGCGTGTCTTGGAATGGCTGAACGAAATGACGTCGGACCCAAAGGAGACCACTGTCACGATTCAAGATGTAGATCGTGAAAGCATAAAATACATGAAAACCGAACGAGAAGATCTTTCCTGGGCTGCCCAGGAGGGGCGACTACTCATTCCGGCTTCCAATCTCGATTTGATACCCGGTATGCGATCGACGGGGACGTCGATGGATATTTTTGTCCGGGGAGTGGGGGTAGGACTTACCCACACTGAAAACTTGATAATAAAAAAACTAAGAATAGCAAGAGAGACAGGAGACTTAGAAGCAGAAACAGGCGAAGAACCTAAGAAACCCGACATAAGGAGTCACAAACAGAACATGTGCGATAGCAATCACAGCAGACATGAGTTTTAGGACAGCGTTAGCAGCAGATTTTAAGAGAGAACATAAAAACATAGAATTTTTTTGGATGCAAAGCCCAGGAATAGGGGGCGTAGCAGCCTTACCTCCGGCGGCGTCACAAATACCGGGAAAATACCTATGCTCGGGAATTGTACGCACTTGTACATGTGATATTCTCTGATACTAATATACAAGTATATTTCCATAAGAAATATTACTTAAGTATAGGCTGAGTGACGTGCGAGAGGGTGTTAGGCTAAAGACTAAGTTGTGTGATTGTGTGTTATGTTATGTTATGTGTTCTGTTATTAAGATCTTGGGTAAGAAGGTGTTAGTGACCATGAACAACTAAATGACGATCTTATCTTAGGAAAAGATCCAAAGTTTGGACTGTCCAATCTTAGGTCGAATTCCAAAATTTTAGAGACCGATTGACTTTAATAGATTTTAGGACAAAAAAATCTTTTTATCTGACCGTTTTAAATAAATTTTAACGAGAAGTTAAGGTGAAACTGACAGGTGTGATATTCGTGACCTCTTTTCTAGATCCTGATTGATCGTTTAATTGCTCATTTGAGCATAACCTTGGAATCAAATCAAATCGAACCTGAAGAACAGAATTGATAATTTCAACTTGGACGAATTGATGGACCTGGCAGAGGCATATGTAGGTTCGATGATAGATGCGATCTATCGTCGGCTAATGGATCGAGACTTCGCTGTGGAGAACCCAGAGGTAGTCATGTTGCTGACCGCCCTGATAAACATCTTGGGGCATGACAACCGTGGGGACCGCCCCACGGAAGTCCCATTGATGGCAGCATATGGAGAAAGGGGAGTACTAGACCGCCCGAACATGAGAGTGATGAGGTGGAGAAACGGGGCTCTCTCAGGGAGTGACTTGGCGAATGAGCCTGGATTGGGAAGTTCTAGGACTTACCAACCAGGTGAAATGCCTATGCCCTCCAAGCCCAAACCTGGGCTAACGAGAATGCATCAGGAGATGAACAGCGAGGCTGCCTCGTCTGGTTCACCACTGAGAGCAGCTGTGCCACCAAAGAGGGCGAAAGTAGAACAAAAGGTTCAGACGAACCAAACCATGCAAGATCTGGATGGGATAAAGGACGAACTGGAAAGGACGAAAGGGGAGCTGGACGAGATGACTAGGAACTAGCAGTCCCCGATTTGGCTCTTGACGCCTCGAGAAATGAGTCAGACAACGGAGACACGACTCCCGACAGCAACACGTCGAGTGACAATCCCGGACCCTAGTGACACCTTGGGTGACCCAGTCGTGGAACAAACGGTGAAGATGCTGATAGAGACAGCTGGACGACTAGTCGCCAACAAGAATGCACAAGGTTCCGGAGTGACTGCATGCTATGGGACAATCGAAAATGCGGGTAGAGTACGACTCTCCCGAAGCGTGATGGCCAGAGAGTGAGTTAGCGACACAATGCCACCAATGGGGAACTCTAAGGTCCCAGAGAGAAAAATACGGAAGATGCCAGCGACGAAGGTGTCTCGAGTAATAGACGTACAAAAGAATAATCAGTTGAGATATAACTTCACGGGAGTCGCGGAGGCAGATCCGAGAGCTTGCTTCAATCAAGCGACTTGGAACCCGGCAGTAAACCTGCAGCAACTGCCACTGGGGACATCACATCCGATACTGGGAGACAGCTTGGTCAGCTTGGTCTCTCGAATTTGAGGACCTCTTGGGTCACCACGATGATGGCCTTCGGAGGCGCGACGATAGCCCAGTTATATAGGATGGTGGAACTAATGAATCCAGGGAGGATCCCCAATGTGATGATCCTGGTTGGAACGAATAACATCTCTGGAGGTTGGGATGAGCAGGAAGCACTATGGGAATCAATGATGGTGTGCTTGTTTACTGCTCTCTGGCAGAAATTCAACTGCGCGGTACTGACCGTTTGCACTGTGCCAATGAATGCAAGGAGCTTGACAGCAACAGGGAGAAGGCACAACGAAGGAGTGGTCAGGTGGAATAATATCTTGAGGAATCTCGCAAGTCGGAATGCCGGAAGAATGATTGTCATGGACATCGAACATGAGTTGAGAGCTATGGATCAGGCCAGGCTGACCACGGACGGCATCCACTTCGATAGTATAGAAGGACAGGCTTGGTTGAATCGAGTCTTCCAGGAGCGGTTGGATGAGTTGGAACTAGAACTTTTTGACACAGGAGTGCTAAAGGAGGAAGGAGCATCGAATGAAACGGTGATTACCACCTTTGTGCCTCCTAGCCTGGAAACACGCTTGGGGACGGTCCTGGCCGTCACGAACTATAGAAAACAGAGCTCTAGCGAACCAGGTCAAAGAACAGACGTTCAAGATCGATTGGGAGAAGCGCCGGTGAGGAGGACCATTCATCCTAGGAGAAGACTAGGGCCTGTCAACCCGATGGAAGAGACAACTAGCACGTCTAGAGCAGACACGATATCGGAGACGACAAGCACCAGTCGAGAGGAGAGACGCCCGGATAGAGGCTCGTTGATGTGGTCAAGGCCCATACCATCTCCCTGGCATGTGTACAAGGACGAACTAATGAAGCTGGATCTCCAGAGGGTGAGCTTTATCGAGGATGCCAGGAGGATGCTGAATGGACGAAGGCTATCCGTCAGTAGACTGTACTCGATAACAGGCGTAGACTGGTTGATAGCCGCTGGCATAAACTTCAGCTCCACGACGGCCTTGAGATTTGCTGACCTAGAGGGACTGCCCTCTAATAACACAATGGGACCAGTGAACGCAAGACCATTGCAGGACGTGAGGTTGAATCATGATGAGAGGAATCGAAAAGAGAGACCGGGAAGATTTCTGACAACGAGTGTACCGATTGGACAACATGTGAAGATGTTCAGGCAGGTGGCAACACCCCCGAGTCATGTGAAAGATAGAACATACCCGAAACAAGTGAGTCAAGATTGTGACGTCCAAAGGTACGGCGGATTGAAAGCGATAAAGAAAGATGAGACCACCTTTGCCGCGTACGACAAAGCAGAAATGAGGAAGGCTAAGATTATGATAGTAGCGAATTCAGAGTTCGTGTACACTTCCAAGTCTCTATTTTGGCCGGATGTCATAATGTTGGCAGCGGTCGATCTGGACCTACTGCAAGCCGTATCTCTGGCAATAGGGGTACAAAGACAAACGGACATGAACCCAGTCACGATCGTGTTTGCTGGCATCAATGACCATTTGCACAGTAGAGGTTTTTCTGAGCAGACTCAGATATCCTACAATAGCAGAAAATGCTGTCTGGCCAGCAATAAAGGATATCCTGGAGTCAATGGGTGAAGTGGTGGATGCGACGAAGGAGGCGTCGTTCACCAAGGTGACACCGAGAGTAGTGTTCGCGCTGTCTCCGGGGTATGCATGTCTCCCGGATGGATTGAAATTCGTGTATGCGATCGTGACCTTGCTTTCGGAAGGGAAATATGATGGGATCATATCGGCCACAAATTGCATGATAGAGATACAGAACCTGAGACCACTCAGGGCTGAACTGCCTGCGGTGTGGTCAGATATCTCGAACGCGATGAGAGGATTCAAGGACCATGCGCTGCACATGTTGGTGTTGGATGAGGTGCTGGGGTTGGAACTGTCCAATTTCAGTCGACAGCTCAAACTTAAACCGGGAATAGACATTGACCATCGAGTGGTCATAGCGATGTCGAACGACTTATGGTTCCGAGCAATGGAAGTGACAGGAGAAAAAGCGATAAGGAAAAATTCCAAGGAGACTAGAGCTCATTTGGAGGCGATGGTTTTGAGGACCAAACCGTAGGCCAACCAGTGGCTATATCTAAGTCCTCGAGTAGCGGCATTGGGTGCAGATGCTTTTAAGCAAGGCCCCATAATGATTAAGAAGATCCATGCTTTCTTGTGGAAGGAGGTGAACCTAGCGGATAATGCAGAAGAAAAGACAGCTGAGTTTGTGAACAGAATGTGCCAGGTTACCCTGGAAACCTTCTGGACCCAGGAAGTGAAGGGGGAAGAAGGCTTTGAACGGACAGATAGCATGCTGGAAGGGTTGGGAGCCGGGTGGACCGCGTCCTTCTTGGCGATAGTTTACCCGAAAGATTCTCATTACTTGATAAAGGAATTCCTCCAAGCAGTAGTGGAAGTATCGATTGTGGAACTACTAGCCTTGTTCGTGACGTTTGGAGCAGAGAGTTTCGTGAAAGGACCGGCGGTACTGCTCACCGAAGGATTTCAGAACCTGCGGTTAGATGGGCTTCTAACGTTGATTGCGATTACCCACGGAAACTTGGGAGGATTAATGAAGATGACACTATGTCCAGAGCAGATGAGAGAGAAGGTAAGAAAATTAGACTTGAAGAAAGCCACGGACTCCTGGAATAAGATAAGAGACCTGAGACACACTCTTATACAATATCTCTTACACCAAAATCGCTTTGGAACGGGAGAAGATGAGGCTATCGAAAGAGAAGAAGATGTGAAACGACATGTTGGGGGCATGCCCCTACTAACCGATCTGAGCTTGGCTATGAGGACCGATCCCTTAGCGTTGATCAGAGGAGCCACGGAGTTTGTGACAGTGATCTATGGACCAGCAGTCACATTTGCGTTCCCTGATGTTAAAGTGGAGGCATATAGGAGGTCGGTGCTGCACCTGAACCTCATATCAGCAGTGGACGGTAGTGCGCTGAACTGGTGTGAGCAGCACGTAATGCGGGAGCTCATGAGCGAAGATCTGTTGTTTGCGAAGATATCAGAGCCAGAAATGACAGTCATCAATTTTGACGATCATTTCCGTGATCACATGGGAGAAGTAGAGAGAGGGCACATTGAGGTGTTTCCGAAGCTCTGGAATCTGAGACCCTATGATAAGTCGAATGGCGAAATAACCAGAGTTCTTCGTCTCACTGCAGCATATCACAAGGTGAGAGAAGAGACGAAAGACTGGGGTGATTACGAGAAGCTGCCGGAAGAGATCCCTGAATTCCCTCTGATAAGAAGGATGTTGCTCGGAGCAGTCTCCGTGGTACAAACTCCTAGGTTGAGAGCATTTGAAACCGATGAAAGGAGAGTAGGGAAAGTCTTGGAAACGATGGACCATACTTTGTGGGGAGGAATGCTGCCGTGTTACAGTATACACGATTTTCCTACCCGGATCAAGCGACAAGGAGACGAATAAGCAACGCCGCGACTCCCAAGCCTGGAGAGTTTGATGAGGAATGGGCGAGGTTAGACTTGGCGCCTATGAAGGTGAGAGGCAGGACCGAACTGTCTGAGGCCTCCTTGATCCTGACTAATGTGAAACCGGAGTTGAAAGTAGGAGGAACGTTGCAGACGATAACCTTCCTAGCACCCTTTGGCTGTGAGGAAATCAAAGTGGTCCATGGAGAAGAGGAAGATGGATCAGCCGGTACACTGATCATACCAAAATTTCCGGGACGGGCCGATACTGAAAAGCAAGGACCCTCAAGCTCGAAGAAGGATACGTCAGAAGGAGATGATGAGCAGGGAGGAAGTCGTCAAACGGAAGAACCCATGCAACAAGATGCAAATCAAGCTGGTGGGGAAGACGACGAAAGGGCATCGACAGGAGGAATATCCAGCCTGGATTTCAATTTCCTCAGTGATCTTGAGAACTACGCGGATACGTTGGAGGCGACTGAGCCAGCAGATGAAGGCACTTTGACACTGGAACCTCCGTCAGCCTTTACAGAAATGAAACGGAATTTGCTGGAGAGCAGCTCTCCTGGCAATTTAGAGAAATAACGAACAAAGAATCCTCATGGAATCACCTAGGAGAAGAAGAATAGAGGGCTCTGCCAGAGTACCTTTCTTGGGAACGTTGCCCGAAGAAGAGTGGGAAGTACATCACCGAGACCATGAAAGTAGGACGGGATGTAGATTGGACAGAGTGGCGTTCATGGAAGAAGTCTGGACAGTGGTTCAGAGCTATGGGACCCAGTCCATTTTGAAAATAGGTCTCAATCGACCATTGATGCGGGAAGTCCTTGACAAACTTGATGAGTGCGAAGGGAGATTGGGTGAGTTGTTGATTGACTCAGCCACTGATGAAAGTGAGGCGAACTCTACCATCAAGATGACACCGCAGGATGATAAAGGAGAGGTGGTATATCTGTCAAGAACCAGGAGAGGAACGATGCGATCGAAATTGGTGATTGATAAAATCAACGAGATGAAGATGAAGTTAGGCAGCAAAGTGATGCCGAGGAGAGTAGGAAAGATGAAGGTGGATTCAGAGATATCAATGAAAGCTGTCAATTCAGCGAAACGAAAACGAGTCGAAGAGGTCATGGATTTGGGACAAGGTGATTATCAATTGCCTGGCATGGACAGAATATTAAGGGATGTAGCAATGGTGCCACCCATTCTCATGGCAGGGATAAAGTCAACAGGTTACAAATCCAAAAGGAGTGACCGCACTCTGACTGGAGCAACCTTTGAAAGACTTTAAACCATCTCCCATGAACCACGGAAAGGGAAGTTTCGTAGGACAACTAGTACCAGTGGAGTATAACCGACTGACAGTGTCGGAGACGGTGTCAATAGATGAACCCGCCGGTGGATACATGGAGATGTTACAATACCGAAACTCGGCTAGAGGGTATGTGATGGCTCTGGAAGACAAGGGTGCCATGGAGGGTTATCTGGAGACGGTGTTGCGAGGCACCACCCTCAAGCAGAAGGCGTACGGGACTCTAGTGTCGTCTGAGATGCAGGCGGAAACGATCGAGCAATTAGTGAGCCTTCCATGGAAAGCAGTGGTGTTGAAGTACTTTGAAGAGGAAATGAGGACTACGCCGAGAATACACGCTCTCATGGCAGTATCTTACGTGAGAACCGAATTACAACTGAGGTTCGCCTGGTGCATGATGGGATTAACTCACGGGGAATATGACTCAGAAGAAAGGAAAAGGTCAAAAGAAGAAAAGGTATTCCTGATGACGAACCTGAGGGATCTGATCGGAGAGATGATCTCTGTTTCATTCGATTCCTGATAGAGTAGATTTCAGTACCAGCATTGAACACCTGTGTCAAGATGCTGAGGGAGAGCGATGAACGAGCAAAAGCCTTACTCTTGCTAGCACTGCTGGAAATGCATCAGAGCAAGCCGATGAGGGTGAATATGAAAGAACCTGAGGAGTTAGAGCCCATGAGAAAGATAGACGAAATCAGGAGATTTTCAAACAAGGAGCTGAGACTCACTAAAGAATCTATGGGGGCACTGCCGAAATCCAATGAGTACTGTGGATCGATCAAGAAGAAGTGGTACAGCTACGTGTCCGGAATCATAGGGATAGCGTACAACCCTTTCCTGAGTGAAGACATACGCGATTGCTTCTGTGATTACGAGCAGGCAGTGTTGCTAAGATTCTGGACGTCGAGAATTGTAACGATCAAGAGCGCTAATAATCCTCAGACCAAATTGGGACTGGTCTTGGAAGAAGACGTGACTTCACCTTCCGTACCAAAATCCGACAAAAGAGTGGAGTTTGGGTTGGGATTCTCAGATGAACTACTGAGAACGAGCGTGATGGTAGTGTGGGAACTGATGAGACCATCATGGTGTCCTAGTCCCAATGCTGACTCGATATTACGGGCGACACAAGATGTGCAGAGGGAGCTGAATGCAGACTGTAACCTGCGTGACCTTAACATCATATATAATGTGATGATAACAGCCTCTAGGAGCAACGGGGAAGACAAAGTGGAGTTGCCTGGCTGGGGACCCGAAGACTGGGTCAAACCTGGTAGCTGTCTGGTGGAAGTCTGTGGACTGGAAGGTCACGTTTGTGGAGGTCTGGATTGTGTGAAAACCCTTGAGAGACAACACAAGCAATTGACGATATTGTTTGGGAATGTCGTGATGAAAGCAAGGACGGAAACGGAGCTGATCGCAGATTGCGATGGAGGAACCGAAGTGAATCTAGTGACTGCACTAGGATTCTACAGCAGGTTTGGTTCTTTAGAGTCACTATTGAATCTACAACAGAGACATGAGATGGTCTCAGGCATCAGTGTAGAAGTCTTCCCAGGAGTTTTGCAAACTGAGCAGAAGCACATAGGAAAATGGAGGGAAGCGATCGAGGCGGAAATGAACATCAGACATAGTGAGACTTATTGTAGACCATCAGGAGCACGATATTTGGTGGGATCGACATTGGCTCCAATGTGCAAGAGCAGATACCCGGTGCATTTCGTAGCTGTGGATGTAAAGAGTACGAGAACGATCGTGGATCAAGCCTTCTCAGTGCCAAAGTGTGTGAGACTAACGAGAATGTCCGAAAAATCTTACGAGTTGCTATGTAAGATGTTCTCAGCAGTTCCAGAGAGAACAAAGGAGGAGTTGGAATCGATACTGGGAAGGAAGTTCATGGGATACGTGAGTGGGAACTTTAGTGACTTTGAAAGACAGAAACAGAGAGGATCAACCGTTACAGATTACAATACAGTAGACGAAAATGATGAAGTCCACCGAGTGATGATGGAAGTGGAACCATTACTGGAAGCTTCGGAAAACGTAATTAAACGTAGTTGACACATGACGAGTTTCCCTGCCACTGCTTGCTGCAGACCTGGTGGTATCCCGAGCGTAGTAATCTGGTGTTGATCTGGGACTCTGGAGAGCTGCTCTCCATGGGTTTACCAGACTCATCACGGCCCATAACAATAGTCATAGTGGGAGTTATGATGGCGATACGATGGCTGGAGGCTCATGTGAGAGAAAACAATAGACAGGAGGCACCAACGAGAGAACAGTTGCAGAAATTGGATTGTCTAAAAGATTTAGATCTTTTTGTGACAACGTGCGAGATTCTAAACATTTCGATGGATGTGAAAAAGATATGGGCAAGAAGACGATTGATGCTATGGTTCAGAGCTAACATGACTGCATGGTTGTACGAATATGCCAAAAAGCATATGTCGAAGCACGGCAGAGTGTACAGTGGATATCAGCTGGACAATGGAGCAGGAGCTTTCTTGACTCTTCGAAATGCAGTGATCACCGCTGTAAAGAGAATTTCCAGGACAAGTGAACGTAGTGGAAAGGAGAAGGAAGAGATGTTGAAGGAAGATTTGGAGAGAAACGTGACGTTGTGTCTCCACAACAGCTTCTGCAGGAACAGAGAAACTAACGTGGATCCCCTACCTTGTTGCAAACAGAGGGTAGAAGAGCAGAAGTGTTGGAGGACTGCTTCCAACTGCGTCAGAATAGCTAACGATGTGTTGCAAGACACAGAAACTGAAAGTGCAGAGTCAGTGTCACAGGAGGAAGAGATGGAACCTTGACAAATGGTCGAAAGAACAAGATGCAAAAAGAATAAAAAAAATTAGAAGATTTTAGAAGTTTTAGAACTTCTAAACGATGAAAAGAAGAGAAACAAAGGAGTGACGAAGAGGAAGAAGTTAAAACTCAGAATTGTTTTATGTGTGTGAAAAAAAAACTCAAGTGAAAAACTAAGCAACCAAGTTGTAATTGAAAACTGTAACATTTAGTTGAGTTTTGAACATTAACGAATGTGTTGCATTTATAAATTTGCATTTTGATTTTAATTAGTGGCTTTAGAGACACTTACTATTTATTTAGAAAGGCTTGAGTAAAGAATATGTTTAAATATTCCAGCCTACATGACTGTTT
This sequence comes from Symsagittifera roscoffensis, assembly GCF_963678635.1. Taxonomy (NCBI): domain Eukaryota; kingdom Metazoa; phylum Xenacoelomorpha; order Acoela; family Convolutidae; genus Symsagittifera; species Symsagittifera roscoffensis. The sequence goes on from NC_087064.1 coordinate 53,790,999, forward strand.
TAAATCAACTAGGAGAACTGATCACTTTGTGGTGACATGAAAGGCTTGGGTAATCTCTTGAAGAGGGAGATTGTTTCATTGTTCTTTCTAACCACAGAGTTACTTAATTTTAATATTCAGGACAATAACAACTAAAATTTCCGAAGGGAAGAAGCATAGTAGGACAATTTTAGCTTGTTGGTTGGCAGGACTGTCCTGCAAACTAACACCTTTTAAAAACCTAGGAGAAAAAGTTTTAAATCAGGGCAATGACGTTGGAATTAGGAAAAAATGTTTTATCTTAAGCCATATTCTCAAAGTGCAGATTAGTGAATAAATTTAGAAGGCTATATCAATGTAGTATGATGCCATTTATATTATGCAGTGAGTCGATATGACGTAGATAGAAGTAATTTCGTTTGTTTTGTAAATTCTGTTCGATGACACTGTACCAATTTTATGAATTTTGCGAGACTCAATGGGGACATTGACCGGGCTGTCCGGGGAGCATGTGACATTCGACCAGAATGGACAAAGATGCAGATGCAGCAATTTCGAGTTTTTAGCAGCGAACCTTCCGAATTGGCTGTTTTAAAGGAATAAGAGCGTTATTCGGACGATTGGACAAATCGTGAAGGCTGAAGGATTCGGAAATTCCTAAATTTTAAAATTTTTAATTGATGACGTAATAATTCTAAGAAACGTCAAAAGTAGCCATTTTGGAGAAAAACCGAAATAGACACACAACAACGATAGTTGCGACGACGACAACAACGGAAAAATAGAGAATCGGAATCAGAAAAAAGCAGGAATAGCAGAGACCGCTCCGAGTTGCAACTATTGTGCCGCTACAATAGTTGCAAGGCCGTAGCGAACAACGGTGAAGGGTGGAAGACAGCCTTCCGGAAGGAAAATAGAGGTCTTATTTCCCCGGATTCGAGAATCCGGAGGTGTGTCGGGATTTGGACTGAAACTGTTTTACGTAAAATTTTAGCTTCCCTATTATGTCCTGAGTTGAATTTACTTAACATCTGAATTCATTTTACGAGGATGAGAAGCTAGGAGTTGGGGGAAAGGGTTGATCCATCTTCGATGGAGATGATGATTTTTATCTACCGAACAAAAACAATAGTAATATAATAAGTAGAAGTAGCCCTGTTTTTAGGAGTCACCTCGTGGTCTGGGGATACTGAGACCCAGCCATGAGCTCACTATTTCTGCATGTAATCTAGTTAACTTGAGTGTTTTGACCGAAGCCGAAAGCAGTAACGTTTTTTGTCGACCCGATGTTGAAAAGACCACCAAAAGAACTGGCTTGGTAGAGACGGTGAAAAGCATGTAGAGCTCTGTTTAGACGTTGGCCAGTCGTCTTAGGACCTAGCTTTATTTTCCGTCAATATGTATCTTCCGGGCGAATGTTACACCTTTTGATTTTCAGTTTTTCATTGACTTTTTTATATCAACTCGGAAATCAGAAATTGTTTTTTTTTCTTTATTTGACTAATTTTACGCTTCCAAATTTCCCATTTTATCAAGCTTTTTTATCAATGAGCAATTGGATTTTTTCAAGCAATCGTTGCAATTTTTCCGTGCGTTAATGCATCACCGGGAACTTCAAAAGCTCCTTAGAATATCCATATAGTGTCAAATATCCGTGTACCCGTTTCGAAAAATTGATTAAAAAAACGCCACCAAATATGTTGCTATATGATAAAGTTAACTTCATTAACTTTCTTCCATTTTTTGGAACTTTCAAGATCTTCTTATACTGCAATAATAATTTATTAAAATGAACTTAGTTTATATTCGCCATCGGGTTTCCAGATGTTCAGCCAATCAATTGTTTTATCCGTCCGTATTTCAAACTAGACAGTAGCATACAGAGGGGGGTGTGGGCGACCGCTTTTTCTCCTCAATACTGGTTTCCAAAAATTTCCAAAATGTCTCTTCTTTGGTATAGCTTTAGGAGATTCATTTCTGGCTTAACAGCAATAAAATACTTTTAAAAGCCCCATCGGCACCGATACATTTAAAACTTGAAAGGGATCGCGCTCGCGCGCTTAAAAAAACAAATTGTAGGTGATATTTTTCAAAATGATCAAAGCGTCATTTTTAGCCTGGATTTTTGTCGGTGATTGTCGGTGATTGGAAAAATTCGCCGGCGGCGCTGAAAAATTTTTTTATAATTGGATTTTTTCAGTATTTTCGGAGAGCAGGAAAACTAAATGGGTAAACCTATAAAAAATGTTGACAAATTTTTTTTTGAAAAACCGCTCCCCTTGAAACCTCCACTGAAACGTGAATATGTTGCTATATGATAAATTTAACACTCCGACACCTCTCATCCTATGCTGTATCTACAGTGCCCCGAACGAAAGCAAATATAAGCTATCCACAGATGACTTCAACAAACTATTGAATATGCTAACTGACTACTCAAATGAATTTCAATGCCCAAATATTTTATTGGTTGGTGACATCAACTTCGCTAATACGCATTGGCAAACCTTGCAATCAACCCAAAAACACGAACAATTAGTACTGCAGACTTTTACTGATATGAACTTTCAACAGTTTATCGAACCCCCTCATGACCAATTAGATATTGTCCTTTGCAACAACCCCGACATTATTTTAAACACCACGATAGACAACCATATGAAAAAACACTTCTCACACCAAGAAAGAGAATTATCAGACCACAACTTTTTTCTAATCACGATATCTCTTACACACAATGACGAAAAAGCCACTCCCATACAACACGGATCCGACTTTCTGGACTTTGGTGTCTTCTCATTAAACAACGTCGATTGGATTACTTTAAACAAATACATTTTGGAACACCCATTTCAACCGTACTGCTTCTCTAACATTGACCACTTAATCAACTCATGGTACCTCTGGCTATATATAGCACTAGAAAAACACATGAAAAAACAGACCAAACACCGTAGAACCTAGCACCTTGGATCACACCTGAAACCTCCAATATTATCAAAAGACTCAACACAGCATCAAAAAAGTAGCCTTTAAAATTACTCATACTAATAACCGCAATCTTGAAAGACTTACAAACCTTGTAGATCATTTATCCGAATTAGATCAGAAAAATTTCGAAGAATCAACTTTCAAGGGCAGAAATTTCTTAAAGCTCCAAAAATACTTTAAAAGCATACAAAAAAACTCAAGTACTCCAAAAACAATGCACTCGAATGAAAAAACCGAATCAACAGAGCACGGTAAAGCTAATCTTCTAAACAATTACTTCGTAAGCGTTTTTAACATTAAACAGAATGAAAACATCTTACCAATAGCTGAATTACCTGGCTCAATCAAATGCTTCAATTTCTCTGAAAATGAGATATACGACATCCTTAAAACATTAAACCTCCAAAAAGCAAGAGGACCAGATAGACTCGGTAACACAGTCCTAACCAATTTAGCAGATAGCATAACTTCATCTCTAAAACTGATTTATAACACCATCATCAACAAAGCAACATTTCCAACGATCTGGAAACTTAGCCAAATCATCCCAACTTTTAAAAATGGAGACAAGCAATCGGTCACAAACTACAGGCCCATCAGCCTGCTAACTGCAGTATCCAAAGTCTTAGAGAAACTGATCTTCCTTAAAATCTCACCAAAGATCTTCTCGCAAATCCATGACAGCCAATTTGGCTTCTGTCCTAAACGATCGACAACTCTGCAAATGCTCCACTTCCTCGACAAAATCTATGATGACTTTGATAACCCTAATATCAAGTCTCTACAGGCAATATACTTAGACTTCGAAAAGGCTTTCGACAAAATTCCTCACGACTTGTGCATATATAAACTCAATAAATTTGCCATATCAGGAAACGCACTTAAACTATTAGCAAACTACTTAACCAACAGAAAACAGCAAGTACGAATAGGTGCGGCAGTATCCAGCCATCTTGAAGTTAGTAGCGGCGTACCTCAAGGCTCACTGTTAGGGCCAGTATTCTTCATTACATTCATCAACGATTTACCGTCATCACTCACCAACTCGTGCTATGGTTACGCAGACGATTATAAAATTGTTGCAACGAACCCTTCCCTGCTCCAACATGACCTAATCACGATCAACTTATGGTGCAAAGATAATTCCATGAGTCTTAATTTGAAAATATGTCACAATATAATATTCAAAGACCCCCAACTTGACCTAAACATGTATCTGGGTGACCATATACTTAAAAAAACTGTTCAGAAAAAGACCTTGGTATACAAATAACCAACAACCTAAACTGGTCAGCACACGCAAAAATAAGAGCCCAAAAAGCAATAGGCTGCTTATTTTTAATTAAAAGAAATGTTTCAAAATCAGCGAGCTTAAAAATGAAACTGAACTCCTACTGTGGATATGTAACCCCAATTGTGTCATATGGCTCACCCATATGGAAAGCAAATAAGTGTGAATTAAGAATTATTGAAGATGTCCAAAGAACAGCTACACGTTGGATACTGTCATGTAAGAACATCAACTATAAAGACAGACTGATTAGATTAAACCTGCTTCCACTGTCTCTCTACCACGAAATGCACGACATTCTCTTGCTTCATAAAATAATAAACGACCAATACAACTTCCATTGGAGACAATTTGTTCAGTTCAAAGAATCTACAGCCCCAACAAGAAGATCAACGAAAAATAACTTAGCGCAGAAAAATTATCATTACGAAAAATCGAAAAGCAATTTCTGGCACAGAACACCTATACTAGCAAACAAAATTTTACAGACTCAGGAAGAAGAAGACCTGTTTGCGTTGAAATACGAAAGACTCAAATCAAGCCTCAAAAACGTTTTCTGGATATATTTCATCAGTAAATATAAGGAAAGTGTCCCATGCACATGGAGAATAAACTGCTGCAATAGCTGTGTAAACTCAAAGAAACTATAAAACTCAGTTTAAAACTCCCAACGCGGGGCATTTTAGCCCCATGGCTTTATGTCTAAATCCTTGTTCATTATTATTATTATATATCAATCCTGATAGATTGAATCTAATTGTTATGCCATATTTTTCTGTACTTCTTAATGCTTATCCGGTGCATGCAATTTTTTTGAAACAAAACTGAAAATTTCACGCAGAGGCGAAGCGGAGTTTCGCACTACCTGCGATACAGCACGAAAATAAACAAAAAATGAGAACAAAATGAAAATTTTGAAAAAAAACACGAACCAAAATGTTCGAATGTCTCAATTAAAGATACCTAGGGGCCTAGCTGAAGCTGAAGTTAGGTGTTTCGATAAAATTTTTATACTGATATGGGATGAAATGGGCAATTTCACAGAACGGTTTTGCCCAACACCATAGTTGTTTCTCTGCTAAAATAATAAAAGAAGGGCGAAAAATTATGAGAAATTGAACTTTTATAAAAAAAATAAGGAGAAGCTTTTGCAGGAAAAATTCTCGCAACTGGTTCATTCGATTGAACACCAAGGTAGTTAATAAGAAAAATCAAAAATTTTCTAAAAAACGGTCAAACGTTCAAAAAGCTGACTTTCCGAAAACAGTACCTTTTTTCTGCAAAAAGAGGTTTGTAGCTGCAGCATAGCAGAGAAGATATCGAAAACTGGGTTTCTCCATTGACCAAAAAAACTAAGAATTGGCAGAGTGGTTTTCGGGAAAAATCAAAAAGTTTTCGAGAAAAATCACGCAACCTGTTATTTCGATTTAACGCAAAAACTCAGATTACAAGAGTAATTTTCAAAAAAATGCAATTAGTCTAAAAAAAAACATTTAAAAAAATATTGTCTTTTTCGAGGGACCTAACTTTTGTGTCAGAAAAACTTGGAGTAATTCATTATGCAGGGGAGCTTTCCTGATCAAATTGTTTCGATTGAACCCAAAAACTCAGATTTGGGAGTGCACTTTTTGAGAAACAAAAAAAATTCAAAAACGGTCGAAAAATCGAATTTTTGACTTTTCCGAGGGCTATAACTTTTTGTATCTAAAAATATGGTCGCAGCCAATTATGCAAGGAACTCCAGTAACAAACATTGCACCCAGGAGTTAAGCATCTCCGCAAATGTTTCAACTAATTTTATTAAACTAGTCGTTAAACTATATTCCGATTTGATAACGCTTGCTAATCGCAAGCGTAATGAACTTGAGTTCACAAATCAGCTCAAATAGCTCTCATTAAGTTGCCTTTTGCTCGCAATGGCGATTTTTAGTCTAATTTTCAATTGTTTTATTTACCTTAGACTCTGCCATATTGTTTATTTCTTATTCTCTGTATTCTAATGGGCCATATATTGCTCCTTGGTATCTCATAAGAACGAAACTTATTCGGGTCTCCTGATCTTTTAAATTGAGCAAAAAAGCTGTCATCGCCATCAAATAAATGTTTTCTGAGCCGATTCTTCAGTTGCTTTATACTTGTTCCAGAAGAACAGATATTTTGCGACAGCCGTTAAACAAGATGACTCGGCTATACTTCCATTTCACCACCACAGTAATTGTTTTTAACAAATTGGACAAAATGTGTAACATTCGCCCAAATACTACACAGCGACGGAGCGTAGAAAAAGTACCTATTAACGACTGGTAGGCGTCAGTTACTTTAATCCTACTCGTTTTTCACCGTCTCGACCTTGCCAGTTGATTTTCTGGTCTGTTTAGGGCTAAGTAAAAAGTTACTATTTTTAGGCCATCAGTCAAACGACTTTTAATCAGCTTTCGTTTACATGCGAACACAACCACATAGCTGAGTCTCGGATCCTCAGACTACGTGATTGTCATTAAAAACACGGCTCGAACAACCTATTTTAATATGTTTTTGTGTGACAGTTCTATATTAAATCCATTGGAGATGGATTGACCCTTTCCTCTTTCTAGCTACTCATATTCTAAAATATCAAACTATACCGGTGTTAATTTTTAGAGTTTCACGACATCCAAGTAGCTACAAATTTAGTTTTATATAGTCCCTTCACATAAGACAGTCTCTGGGGGACCAAGCCTCCGCTCCCGAGATATTCCTGCAATAACGCTCTTATCTCTTCCAATTTGTGGTCCCGGGAGGGTTCCGTGGAATATTTCTTCCCCACCGAAGCTTCCTTCTCCACTAATACCGTTTTCCACAATATTTGTCGTTGTTCTGATTTTCTCAGATTTTTTTTGGTCAAAATGGCCGTTTTTCGTATTTCTGAGAAATATCAACTTGAAAATCGAAATTTTAGAAATAGAAAATTTCAGAATACTTCGACCCTCCTTTCAAGCACTTTTTTGCTGTTAAGGCCTTTTTCTCTCTGATTCGTGCTTCGTCGGAAGGTTGCGCTGTGCCATCTGGCAGAATGGCACATAATCCCCGGACAATCCCCATCAATGTCACTATTGATCGCATAACACCGGGTTATCGTCAAGTAGTTATCCAGTTTTCTGTAATCAATCTTACAAATCGCATAAGAAAATGAAATTTATCTACCCCACCTCAACTCACTACGTGTTCACAAATGGCATCGTACTACATCTCACTGGCTTTCATTATTTTCACAAAATTTGCACCATGAGGAGTGTCCTAGATAAAATTTCTTTTCTGACTACTTACGTCGTCTTGCCATAAAATTTCTTTTCGCTCTTTGTGATTAAAAAGTGGGACGTGGCACGGCCACGCACCCGTTAAAATTAACTTAACATTACTCACCAAGTATAATCAGTTATTTATGCGGTCCTTTTAATATTAAAACTAAGAAAATCTGTGGCTAGGAAAGTTATTGAGTTACCCACCCTTCTCGAGCGAGTTTACTCAAACTTACCATGTCGCCACACAGTGAAATTGTGTCTTGCACAGGTTAAAAACTTCAATAGTGTTTAAATAGGTAAATATACTCACCTATGTTCTATATATACATACATAAATAGTCCTAACTAAAATTTCTTTTTCAACAATTTAACAATTGTAACAATTTTCAAAGTTTGGTTTGACCAAACTAAATCAAAACAAAAAGTTTAACAAGTTCAATAATCAAAATTTGGTTGATTGGTTCAAGTTTTAGCACGCAAAGACAATCAAGTTTTCTCTCCTTCTCTTCTCTTCTTTGTTCATCTTCATTCCATCACTTCTCCATCTTGATCTTCAGCTTCGCTGTCTTCCAATACTTTCTCCAGCATGTCCATGGAGTTGCGGGCCGTGCCCCAACTCTCCTGTTCCAACAGCCTCGGTTTGCAACAAGGTAGCAAGTCAACATTAACCTTTTAAACCCGGTTCCTGCAAAAGCTGTTGTGAAGACATAGGCTCACGTTTCGTTCCAGGTCAGCTCTTAAGACCTCTTTCTTCTCATCTTCAGTTACACAAGGCGCTTCAGCTACCCGCTTCACCGCCGTGGTGACCGCGTTTCTGTGCGTCAGGAATGCTCTCTTATAGGCTCCTGGTCCTATATCTAGCTGGAAAGATTGATAGGCTTCCGTGTTCCTCGACATGTGACGCTTCGCGCGTTCATACATCCATGATGTCATCACTGCACGGAACCAAGGCATCAATCTTTGCCTTGACCATATTCTTTCAATGGCTTTAGGTATCCTCAGAACCTTGCAGGTGGTTCTGAAAAGATCCAATTCACGACTCATCTTCACGTTGCTCAGCTGCTCAGGAGTCGGCACGGCCGTCTCCTGTTCACTTGTGTCCGCGTTAGCCTCCAGCCATCTCACTGCCAGCATGGCACTGACCACCACGATTGACACCTGTTGATTCTGATCGGGCAACCCCGTAGAGTATAACTCCTCCACGTCCCATACTAGCATCAGATTCCCGCGTTTGGGGTACCACAACGTCTGCGCCAAGCAGTGGCAAGGATACTCCCCATGGGTTCTCACTATGTTCCTTCGGGTCCGATACCCTGAGGCTCCCAGCAACGGTTCCACCTCCATCAGAATTCTGTGTAAGTCGTCTTTCTCTTCTATGGTGGGGAATTCAGTGGTTAACGCTCCACTCGCTTTCTGTTTCTGGAACTCACTCACATTGCCTTCATTTAATCTCAGAAACTCTTCACCCACTACGTCTTGCAACTCGCCTTCAGATCTCTTCGGGACTGCCCGAAAGATCTTTGCCAACAAATCATATGACCTCTCCGACATTCTGGCCAACCTCACGCACTTTGGCACAGAGAAAAGTTGGTCAATCAACACCTGCTGTGTCCTCGCATCCATCACCACCATGTGTGTAGGATATCTACTATTGCAATATGGTGCGGAGCTTGAACCCACCAGATATCTTGAACCAGTCGGTTTATGATAGGCCTCACTATCTATCAGATTCATCTCGTTCTCCAGAGCTCCTCTCCAGCCTCCGATCTTCTGCTCCGTCTGCAATGCTCCAGGGAATACTTCCACGCTGAGGGATGTCACTATCTCATGGGCACGCTCCAGGCACTCAAGCGATTCTATCGAACTCGTCATGCTACAAAATCCCAAGGCTGTGATCAAATTTACATCCGTCACCCCGTGACAGTCCGCGACCAACTCCATACCACTCTTATCCGACATGCTCAATCTTCCGTACAATCGTGCCAGTTGCCGATGCTGCTCGCTCAGCGTAACCAGGCAGAGTCCCAGGTTACAAACATGTCCTTCCATCCCACTGTGTTGAGCCAAGCATGTGCCTTGCTTCAACAGGAGTGGGGATACGATCCACCACGAACCTGACAAAGCAAAGGGCATCCTTACGCTTAGCCCATGCTATCGCAGAATCGTCTTTAGAAATCAACGCTCGCAGAGCTTCCATCAACTCCAGCTCCTGTTCCCGTGATTTTGAATCCTTACTGGCTTCATACTCCGCCTTCTTGATGCCCATCAAGCACCAAGCCAACCGTAACTGCAGATCAGTTCTCATGCAAGGATGAGCCAGGTATGCTGCCACCGTCGCAGGTGCATGCATCGCCTCGTCGAAGTATCTCTGGAGGGCCGCCCTCCAGGAGATTTCTAGTAGTTTTTCCAATCCGATTTCGTTCGCTTCAGAGGACCTTACCGTGCCGTATTCTTTCTCGCTCCAAGCCATCAGGTGCCCTCTCGCGGAGTTTCTCGCTTTCAACATCTCCACATAACCTCCTGCTGGATCTCCCATGTGGACCGATTCCGGCACAGTGACTCGACTGTACTCGACCACGTCGAGTTGTCCTTCCAGCTTCAACTTGGCTATGTTGGTCCGCGAGGGCCTGTAATCTTCAAGTCCTCCAGATCCACATTGACTGATGATCTCCATCTCTAATTTAGTGTCTGCCAGGGTTCGTGCTATTTTCTTTGATCTTACGGCAGTCGTGGTCAGACCTGCCAAGAGCATAGGGGGTATCAGATTCTCTTTTTCTCCCCCTGTCAGTGTTGCACCATCTCCTTGCCCGCTCTCGCCTGAACGACCTGCGCTCGTTAAAGAGGTCACCACTGCGCTGGCTCTCGACTTCACCACTCTCGGGTTCATGGCTCGACTTCCTGTTTTGCCTTTTAGTCGCTTCAGCCCCTTCCTGGCTCGTCTGACAGGTAATTTCTTTGCAACCTGCTGATCATCGGCACTGTCTTCTGTTACTGACTCGGTCAGAACATCCGACTCTATGGAGTTCACTATTTTCTCCAGGACCTCACGCATGATGGGTTGGTTCAATCCCACCTTCATTATGGACTGCGTCCCATATCGCCTTATCACGTCCCATGATCTTTCCATGAAACTCACTCGGCTCCAGGTTGCCTCTGTCTTGCCTTCTAACTCACTTTGATATCTCTCCCATTCCTCTTCCGGCAGCGTGCTCAGGAAGGATACCCTCATTGATTCTTCGATTTTTCTCCTCCTTGGTGACTCATGGAGCAATCTCTGCGGATCCCTGCTTCGGCATTCTCTCGCCTGGCTTATTGGGTCTATCGGGGATAAGTCGGCCGACGCCTCCTTTGTAGGGGACATGAAAGATGATGGCGTCATTAGCAATATACTCCCATCGACTTCCCCATCGTTGTCTTCACTAAAACGGTATTCTAGCAAGTCTCTCTCTAACGCTCCCAGATCCGTCTCACCCGGTTTTCCCGTCTTTCCCTCGGTGTCGTTATCGTCATCGTCCTGATCCATCAATTCATCATCACCTGCATCAGGTTTCGGCCTGGGTCCTGAAGGTCCTTGTCGTGAGTCTATGCCCGAGTCCGGCCGAGCCGGTACGGTCATGTCTCCTGCATGATAAAACAACTCATCATTCACCAGGAATTCTACAGACTCCTCGCCATGTGGTGCCAGGTCCTCTATTATTATATATATGCCTCCTCTGCTCTCCTTTGCCACTTCCATCATCACTACTTTCACTTCTACTGACCACTTCAGTCTTGAAAAGTCATCCGTGGGAGAATACACTTCGTTCCACATTTCGGCCGAGACCTCTGGTCTCCTGGAAGGTAGTGCCTTGATCTTTTTGCTACTCCAAGCATCAGGAAATGAGAAGTCAAACGTGTGCGCGGCTGCAACATTCCAGCCGATGAAGCGCGGCTCCATGCCTTCACTCCACTTCAGCATTCTCTTCTCTGTATCACGAGCTGCTCCGATGCTAGCGGCAATGATGGGAGATGTGACTCCCAACAACATCCTCCTTATCGGTGGATATCGAGGGCATTGGTCCGGCAGCGGCCTGGACCCAGAAAGCCACGCTTGCTGGTTCTCTTTAGCGTGTGCATAGGCCTCTGGTAAGAGTGGCACTCCCATAGCCGCTCCTGTATCCTTCACTACTGGTCTTAAGTTCCAAAGCTTCGGGTTGAACTGGATGTGAGAAAGTTCCTCACGGCCCATTCGGCACTTGAAGTGGTTGTTGAAACCCATCAACATCCAACCTGGCTCCGCTATTCTTCCGAACAGCCTATCGTCACTGGCCAGCTCTCTCAACTCCCTCTGTTCTACCCAGTTCAGCACGGAACAGTCCACGACTGAGACCAGGTTGACGTACAACACCGAATTCCTGTATGCCTTGACTTGCACGTCCGGGAACTCGAAAGACATCACCGGTCCATACACCACCGTGACGAATTCCCGCAGTCCGTGAATCAGAGCCAACGGATCGATCCGCATCATGACTGCCAAATCTGTCAGCAAGGGCATGCCACAATATTGCTTGCACTCACTCGCATCCGTCGCCACCTTATCTTCTCCCGCGACGCTTCTGCTTTGTTGTAAGAGATATTGGAGCAGGAGAGTCCTCCAGTCTTTCATCTTCTTGAGCGAGGCGGTTTCCAACTGTGCATTGAACTCACGACTGGGTCCCTGTAGTTGTTCAGGGCAACGTAACAGCACAAGCAAATCACCCAGTCGACCGTAGGTCATGGCAATCAGGGTCAGGAGTCCATCCAATCTCAAATCTGCCAACGCTTGGGTGAAGAGATTCGCCAGCCCCTTCACGAAATTTTCGTGACCAAATGTCACGTATAAGGCTAAGACCAGGCCAATCGATAACTTCCAAAACTCGCGATCAAACTTTCTGACAAAACTCGCGATCAAGTTCCGGGATGCCCTAGGATAGCACGTCGACAGGAAGGATGGCGTCCATCCCACTCCCATTCCACCCAAGATAGCATCCGATCGTTCGTACTGTGCCCTCGTGGCTAGCACGTCAGCTTGGAACTTGTCCAGTGACATCGTGTTTACGTCCTGCATCAGCTTCAACATCATGCCCCCAGCTAACTCCCGGGCATCAAACAAGTTTTTCAGATACACGTGTATCTCTTTTATCACTGCCGGCCGGCGCATGCTCGAACGCGTCCTCACCCAAGGTGCACAGCCTTGGTGACAAGTACAACCATATGTTGTTGTGCGGCTTCGTGCGCAAAGCCATCGCCATGAGATCTTCTTCGGCTGATGTCATGTTTTTCCTGACTGTCCTGCCCTGCTCACTCTCGGCATGATCCATCTGTCTGAACTAGAGATCGTCAGCCACCTGTTGTACTAACAGATGATCGTCGTCCACCCCTGGTCTTAGTTTCAGCAATCTGTATGGCATTGGAAATGTCAGCCCAAACGGCGGGAAGCTCAGATCGGGACGGGTAGTAATTGTCTGGGTCTACTACTCTGTTCGGGGCCGGAATTATCACGCTGAGCCTCCCCTCTGCTATCGTTGTGACCATTGTGTATACAAACTGAAGGGGTTCTGGCAATGCAGCGTACCCTGGTGACAACACAAAGACCACCTTCACCACATTATGGGTGAAACGTTGTTTTGCTGCTGCTTCTACCTCAGCCATCGCCGAGAGCAATGTCATTATCGCCTCACCTATGACCTCGTTGCTCGGGATCGACCCATCCGTCAGACGTGACAATAAGCCCCTGCTTTGCAGATGATCATTTGAGCCTGCAACCACTATCACCTGCGGCTCCATACTGACCACCCTTCGTACACTTATCATAATGCCGATCTCCTGTCCCCAGTCCAATTTAGGTGCCGACAAGAAAATCACGTCGGGCCAAAAGAGAGAACGGGGTGTATAGAGATAATCGGAACTGGCTACGATCAGATACTTTGCAGCTTTCATCTCTAAGGGATCGTAAGCTGCGAACAGGCCGTCGCCTATTGGGGCCTTCAGTTTCCCATATCTCTGGTCATCTCCCTCTACCGTGGTCGTTCGGGGGTAGTCCCTTGAATACTCGCCAGGCGTCTGACCGGGTGGTTTAGCGAACTGCCTGTACATCTTATGATGCTTGTTATTGGGCTTGTTCTCTGCCTGAAACTTGCCCCTTCGAGCAGGTGGCGTCAATTCCCGGGCTCTCTGTCGGACGTCCGTAAGGGACCGCTTGTTCAAGGGTCCAAAGGTATTGTCCTGAGGCAACCTGTTCAAGTCTGCATGTCGGAGCGTAGTCGTAGAGCTGAACTGCTCCTGCTCTGCTAGCAGCCAATCCACGCCTGATATCCGATATAATCGCGACACCGTGGGACTTTCTCCGCCAATCATTCTCATCGCGTCCTCCCGACACGTCAGGGTATTCATGTTCAATTTCGTGGACATGTCTGTCTTGTACTGTCCCCAATGACTCGGGTCTGATCGGTTCCAAAGCAGCAGGCTGCCTGGTTCAACACCCTCCGCAGGCACGGCGCTCGTAGACCGTCCTGCTTCTGAAGCAGGGTTTGCCGTGGCGGGCGGATCGTTCCTCCTAGACACGGTCTGGGAGTTATTTCTGTTCTGAACCACTGATCTGCCGAGTCAGCTTTCAAGCGGTTGTGTTCTGGGAGGAGGAGCAGTCCCTAGCCTCTCTCTCACGTTTGAGCTCGGAGCGGTGGGTGCGGCT
>NC_087064.1:53805449-53840402 GCF_963678635.1 Symsagittifera roscoffensis
ACAACGGGCTATCCACGATGAATAAAGCCCCGAAAGCAGTGGACTTCAGCGCAAAGGCATGAAGAAAAAAAATAACAATAAAACATTGAGTTTCCATTTTTTACAGTCTGCCCTCATTTTGTTCAACTATTCTACAGCCCTTCGTGTAAGTTTTTTTATCGAGGATAAACTACCGAAAGCTTATCATCGAACAACAATTGATTTTAAATCAAAACTGGATAACTGAATATCAATTTTCTTTACTTCATACTTTTGTTTACTCTTGGCCCCAAAGGAAAAAACAGGTACAGACATTCTACCTTGCCAGGCGGACACACACTATGCCCCTACGTTACGTTACACTCATAATGCAGGAATTTTGCTCAAATTTTACAACTTAAATTACGATCCAGGTGCGGTCTTCTTCCTTTTTCAGCCAAACAAGGACTTCGTAGCCCTTCTGCCGGGATGTTTTGTCTTCTTTCGCCCACCCACACCAGACCTAATGTAGGCCTCAGCTTTGGCCTCCTCAAAGTGTGTCCGCCGGATCAACATGCAGGTCCACCCAGGATCACTCAAATAAGCATGGGCGGCACCTGCAGGCAAGTTCTTGACATCGCCAGGACTTTGCACGACACACTCGACACCATGTGGCAACCCTTCTTCTCTCAAGCGCTGACACCACCCCTGCAACAACGGGGCGGTGGAACGGTTGCACAGGTCACCCACTAACTGACCTATCCAGACATTGAACCAGATATTCCTGCCAGAAAACCACTGGCCAAGAGTCCAAAGAGGTGGCTCGCAATCCAAATGGAACGCGGTCCAGGCTGGGCGATTGTTGCAAAACACAACAAGGTCATGCAACAATTCCATTGGTGCCAAACCTGGACCAAACTCTTCCACGTAAACCTTGTCCAGCCAGGTATCGGGAGGATAGACCGACTCCAGTCGAACCGTCTGAAAAAATGTTCCGTCAAAAAAGACCCGACCACAGTCAAATTTCTCCTGCATCTGATCCCACGTCTGGGAAGCCAGTGCACAAATTTCGTCCGCTGCTAAGGAGAAGCGCAACATACTTCTCCTGGCCACAGCAGGCCGCGGCCAATCAGACTGTTTCGAGTCAACCTCCACTTCTGGAAGAAGACCCGATGACAGCTGTGAAACAAAATTGAAAATAAAATCAAACATTCAATCTGAAAAGGAAAAATGGTAAGCAATTTGCAAATGCAGAATATGACATCATTCCATGTACAAGAGAAAAGACAAAACTAAAAAACGTCAAATAAATTAACACAAATAATTTTTAACAGAACTACTATCTTATGTTTTTTTTTATCGCAATCTACTAAGTTCTCTTATTTCACCTTCACACTCTAATTTCTACAATGATGATACGTCTGTTTCAAATTCAATTCTTCTTCTATTTCTACTTGCTAAATAAAAACCCAAATCATCGCTACTACTGATGCTAAAAATATCATAACTCTAACTCCTACTCCACTTCCTTCTAATACTTCTTCTTCTATAATACACAAATTACTCTTCTCTGTACATGCTTTAAGGCTATCGTCATTAACTATACAGACTTATCCCTCGCAACTGTGACATTCGACAAGAATGGACGAAAGTGCAATTTCAAATTGGTAGCCGCTGACCTGGAGAATTGACAGTTTTAGCAGATTAGCGACGTTATTTGAATGATTAGACAAACTGTGGTCAGAAATTTCTGGTATTTTAAACTTTTAAAAAATTCGAATGATGACGTCATATTTCTGAGAAATGCTGAAACGGTCATTCTGGAGAAAAGAAAAACAACAACGACGATAGTTGCGATAGAAACAACGACGAGAAATAGAAAAATACAACTGGAAATTATCTGAGACCGCTCCGAGTTGTAACGATTGTGTCGGTACAATCGTTACAGAGCCATTCACGCCAACGGTGAAGTGTGTTGGGACAGTGTGTCCAGCCTTCCGGAAAGGAAATAAGAGCGTTATTTCCCCGGATTCAGGAATCCGGAGGGGTCTTGAGACTGAACTTAAACTGTTTCATACGAACTTTTAGCTTCCTGGTTATACCCTGAATTGAATTTAATTAATATCTGGATTCATTTTCTGATAATGAGAAGCTAGGAGCTGAGGGAAAGGGTTGATCCATCTTCGATGGAGATGATGATTTTTATCTACTGAACAAAAACAATAGTAATATAATAAATAGTAGTAGCCCTGTTTTTAGGAGTGACCTTGTGGTCTGGGGATACTGAGACCCAGCCATGAGCTCACTATTATTGCATATAATTAAGTTAATTTGAGTGTTCTGGTCGAAGCCGCAGAACAGTAACGTTTTTGTCGACCCGATGTTAGAAAGACTACCAAAAGAACTGGCTTTGGTAGAGACAGTGAAAAGCATGTAGAGCTTTGTTTAGACGCTGGCCAGTCTTTTCATAGCCTAGCTTTATTTTCCGTCGATATGTACTTCCGGGCGAATGTTACAAACAGAGAACACGCTCGCTTAACACAATCTTGCCTAACTACAATATTCTTTCTGAAAACTCTCATCTCAACTAACGTAATTTTTATATATAAAATTCTAAAACGTTGCTTGAAGAAAATAGTGGATCACACGAAAAAAAAAACGAGCCGGAAACCTTCTCAAAGTCAGGTAATGTGACGGCCAATAATCATCAAATCTTACAGAACATAAAAGCTATTTGTCCTTTTTAATTTTATAAATATTTGCCTACAAATATTCAAACTAGAAGTTTAATAAGGCTAAATTTTGACTTTATGTATAGCTCAGATAGGAGCTTAGAATAAAATCAGAGAAAACCAGATAGTAATTCAATAATCAGTTGAAACTCCTATTTTGAGGAAATCCTGAGTTACCACGCTTCGAAGACAAGATCGTCTTGGCCCTTGCAACCAAACACTTCTCAATGAAGACGAGGGTGCTTTCTTATAGCCTAATTAGTACAGTACACCGCCACACTTGCTTGAATAGACTGAACTTGATAGTTCAAAAGGTACAACACTAACTATTAACTCTAATGAACGAAGTTTTGACTAAGAAACTTGCAGACAAATTTATTAAAAAATTTTTATTTAATTTTAAAGGTTGAAAGTATTTTAATCTAAACAGTAATTTTAGAAGTCTACTGGGATTAGCTAATTTTTAACATGATGGTTTAGAACCAAAATTTGTTTGATTTATTGTAAAAAAAAAAACATTTGTAATTTGATGTTTTATCGTCATTTAGATTAGTTTAAGGTTAGAGTCCTGACGATGCTTATAGTTGCGACAACGTTTGAAATTTACTTTTTATCAAAAATATCTTAACTAACTATAAAGCACCTGGTCATAGCATCTTGAACTGTATTTCCGATCGTTCTATCTTTTTCTGTCTCGACACTCTCTATCTTCTGTTCTGACCAGCGAAAACGTTGATTTGATTTTCCTGGTACTCAGTGTTGCAAAAATTAAAAATGTCACGTTTCTTGCTTTTAAAAATAAGGATGTCAGTCCAAACTGACCCTTCCTATTTCGTCCATTCCTTCATATAGGAACATTAATAATTAGAATCGCTGTTTCGTACGATCGAACTCCTTCATTTAAAAAATTGTTCTGTCGAACTATTTGTTGGCGGCATTCTGGTCGAATTGCGCAATGAAAATCAAACCCCGTATTTGTGCCAAACGTTTCAAGTGCAGAAGAACTAAAGATCGAGTGTGTGGTCCCTGTTAATGTCTAGCTTTTGTTTAACACTAATGAACGTAGTGAGTCCTGTTAAATAGGTCTTGCTGATTGTTTTTTGGTTTTTTTCAGGTTAAAGTCTTATAATTTGTTAATGCTCAATATTGATTTTTCGCTGTTTGACTTGTGATTTTTGAAGTTCAGGGCATTTCCATTGTTATAAGGAAGGCAAACTCCACTATCGAACAGCAAAAGTGTTAAGGTCACCTAAAACCTGATCTAGTTTTGAGAATGATTCTTAATTTGTCCATCATAAGTTCTTACAATTTCAAAGAACTTTAAGGGCATTCAAAAGTTGAAGAGGTTTGAAAAAACAAGTCGGTTTTCATTTTTCAGTTTGCTTGAGTTCATTACTCTTTTCCAGCTGTCAGCTTACCGTAATAATTGTAATCCATATATAAACCTTGTCATTCAAAATGTACTCTCTTTAAAATCGAGTATGTGTTCTGTAAGTTTTTTCCAGGTATTGCATTCTTTCAGGTATATGAATAATGATAGGTCGTCTGTAAAAGCGGTTCTGTTGCCCTTAACTCAATGAAGATGTTGAACCAAGGATACTGGGCGGTGTGTCTTACAACATACTGTCTCTTCCATGTGGCTTGTTCAGATGACCCATTGTCGGACAAATCAAAAAATGATAAGATCTCTAATGTTATTCAGTCTGAATTGAGAGACAATAAGTTAATTCTTCCCAATGATGGCTCAATTGAAAAATCGGATAACCCACCACAAGATTTTGACTTCCGGTCTCTTGGTCTTTCAGAAGGACTTTCAAAATATTTGAACAACATGTATTCCTCAAGCTATTTCTTACATGGGTTCATCGCTTCATTAGCTGTTATAATTGTCTCGGAATTGGGAGACAAAACGTTTTTCATCGCAGCAATCATGGCTATGAGGCATTCTCGGCTTACTGTACTTTCCGGAGCTCTGTCAGCGCTGGCTGTGATGACAGTATTGGCGTCATTGGTCGGTCACATTCTCAGTATGATACCCCGGGTGATAACATATTATGCTTCCAGTATTTTGTTTCTCATTTTCGGAATAAGGATGTTCATGGAAGCAAGGAAAATGTCTGACAGCGAAGGTGATTTTGTTTTATATGACATTAGCCTATAGGTTGAATTTGAAGACAAAAGATTAGTTTAGATTAAGTTTGGCAGAAGTGTTTCGAATAATCAATTTTTTGAGACTTATTTCGCAGGCTCTGAAATTAAATGGAATCTACCTGGATCTTCATGCAATTGACAAAGTACTGAAATTTTATCAAATCGATCTGGGTGGTGATTCTAATCTTTTACCCGCTTGCTGTTGAAATGTTTTCGTCATTGCTCTAAGAGCCAAATAGGTTAGAAATGTATGTAAATCCTCTGATAAAATTGTAAATGCTTCTTAGGAATGGAGGAAATGGAAGAAGTCCAACAGCAGTTGAAGAAAACCTCAGATTCAGAAGCTATCTCAGGTTTGGACCCAGAAAAGGGAGTATTCATTGGCACTGTTTCCAGTCACGGAGGGTTCATACCTTTCTTATGCTCGCTGCACCGGAGAGTGTTCTCGAAAGTATTTCTACAGGCGTTTACTCTGACCTTCCTGGCCGAGTGGGGCGACAGGTTAGAGAAATAAGCTTAAATATGTAATAATTTATTCAACAAATTCTTGGATACCGATTGAAGAGCTCGTGTATGCTGATTTGTTTAGGCATGGTTTGCTATCTGTAAATGTTGAAGCTTCAATCTGTTTCAGCAGAGCTGGGCGCAGCTCATATGTTAGGCGTATCATGGATTAGCATTTAGTAATAATTGAAAGCTTAAGGATGCTCAACTAGTAACGTTTGCGTGCCTATACACTTTTTTCGAATGTGTATTGTATAACTTTTCCCACCATATTTTATTTCTTGAAAAACAATCTTTCGGTTTTAATCCGTTGTTTTTGAGAGAAATATACGTAGTCAATACTCTTATATAGGTCTTGGTGATTTTTTTCTGAGCTCATTTTTGATTTTTCGGTAATTAAAGTTTGATATTCATGTTCAATTCATTTTCTTTGTTAAAAGGAAGGCAAAATCCACTAGCGAAGTGTAAAAGTCATGAAAAACGCGATCGACTTCTAGTTTTGTCACATCCCTAAATTTCCTTTCTGGTTATGAATCATTGTTGACGATGACAACGCTTATGTGGTCCATTTCTTTCGACTCGAATTTACTAAGAGACGACAACGAAAGAGAACATAGGACGACTTGCTGATTTCCAAGCACAACTTTTCGAAAGCGTCTTTACTTTGGCTGAAGATCTGGACACAAATATTTTCATGGTTACAAATGAATTATCTTCAATTAAACAAGTACAGAAAGAAATGTTAAAAGTTCAAAACAGGAACTAGAAAGTTATACTGGAACACTTTGCCGTCTTCAAGCATAACTTTCATATTCTTCGAGATTGCGATCAGTTACTGTACACAAGACAACAAGTCAACTTCAATTATGGTACAGTCTCCTCGCTGCTTGCGAAATGATTGCTGCGTGAAATCGTACAGAACCACTTCACACATACAGGCTTAACATGATGAACGCCATACCTTCTCTGTTCAATAGGTTTTTACCATGTCACTGGTACCCAGGCAATCTCTGACAGCAATTGTGGAAGCAGTATCTGCTAAACAAAGCCACGCCCGTGATCGACTTTCCCTTGCGATTCCAATGGATGAAATACTATCATATTATGAAGCACAACTTCTGACGGACGTCGTCACTATCAAAGAAGGCTTGCTAATGAAGACTGCCATACCGCTAGCCCCAAGGCAATTTTCTTTTACTGTGTTCCATGCAATAGCTGTCCCAATGCCTCAACATAAAAAGGATCGAGCTATAAAATGGAGAACTGAAGCTCCATACTTGGCCATTTCGAAGGACCTTATGGAAACCGCTGTGTTAACAGAATATGACATGAAACACTGCCTTGGTTCATCACGAGACCAAATTTGCCATGAAATGATAGCGATAGAAGTTGGCCACGGATCATGCTTCCCTGCGCTTTCTTTATTCTTTAAGGGAAATCTGAACGCCTTAAAAGTGTGTGCAAAGGAACAACTGCAACTAACGGTTACTGAAAAGCCAGAAAACCTTGGCTACGGAGTCTGGCTCATAACATCGGGTGCAGCGGCATATATTCTGTTTGAATGATATATTGAATCACGACTTCCAGTGGCATTGTAAAGTTCTCTGGATGCAATATCTGCATAATAACCCTGAAATGTGGGAAACAACTTGTCGGACCACATATTTAAATTAGATCAGACATGCCTACATGTGAGAAGCTACCAGCAATCAAAACCAATGTCAAGCTACCTGACCCAGTTTCAAATTTGCTAAGTGAATTGCCCGAAATTGAAGAAAGGACATACTTCGACACCAAAACATATGCTGGGATACAACTATTCAAGGAGGTACGAGAACAACTTCAAGACTCAACCTCGATACAACATGTTTACCAGTTGAAGAACTTAGCCCAATGCTAGCAGTAAATATGAAACGACTCAGACCCTTTTTGGCACGAGTCTTTGATGATCGGCTAACGTTGACGAACACACTAATCATTAGTGTAGTTTCCTTCAGCGGATCAATGTTGCTCCACGCACTATATGTGGATCTACCACAAATGCAAAAAGGATATAATAGAACCCATTTCCTTTTTGACACCTCTATTAGCACAAGAGACAATTCTTGACTCAGCGGAACCCTCAGCCCCATTTCAAACATTGAACG
The DNA here is from genome assembly GCF_963678635.1 of Symsagittifera roscoffensis. Lineage (NCBI taxonomy): Eukaryota > Metazoa > Xenacoelomorpha > Acoela > Convolutidae > Symsagittifera > Symsagittifera roscoffensis. Next base: position 53,812,942 of record NC_087064.1, read on the forward strand.
ACGTGAAAGAAAACGCGAATCGAACCAAACTGGAAATGACAATGGAACTAAACAAGGTGAGAGCTCATGCCTTCACCGCGCAGGCATCATGCATCAACTGTGATGCTTTGAAGTCTCAACCCGGACTTCATTCAATGAATGAAAATATAGTGCCGCTGAAAGAACATTAGGACGTTTAATACATCTTAAATAAAAATTACTTTCAGCAACCTTTGAATTTTGTTAGGAAGGTCATTTTTATAACCTTCCTAACAAAACACTAAAAATCAAAAAATGAAGATGAATTAATCAATGTGCAGTTTATTTGTAAACATATATAAGCTGACCAATGGACTGTGTGTGGAACTAGAGAACATAAAAACTGTAATCATATATTTTTACAAGAAAGCAGAGAGCAGACAATTTTCGAACCCGTAGCAACTTATTCCTAAATTTCATAACTCATTTATGGTTATGAATCTTTGTTGACAATGACAACGCCTACGTGGCCCATTTATTTCGACTCGATTTTACTAAGAGACGACAAAGAAAGAGTAATAGAGGACGAGCAAATACGTTTTGAGGAAAACATTTGAGAAACTCAAACTGTAAGTTTTTTATTTGATATTAATTAAATATCTTCAGTGAAACTTTACTGGTAAGGTCCTACCTGCCTTTAGATTTTCAGAGATTAAACCCTTCCTGTTTCAACAAACAGAACAAGATCTCTTTGGACCATTTGCTTCGTAAATCACAGGAACATACAACAAACGCTACGGCGTTATCTTAACATGCCTAACAATACGAGCCGTAAATCTCGAGCTGTGCCAGGATCAATCAGTGGACTCCTTCATCAATGTCTTAAGAGTTTTCTGCGCCGTATAGGAACACCGGCGAAAATTGTTTCCGATAATGGCACAAATTGCACAGCATCCGGAAAAGAATTCAGCAGACACTTTGTCACCAACATTGCACGACATTTCTACGCTAGCCATCAGATTGACTGGACTTTCAATCCAGCCTATGATCCTCATTTTGGAGGTGTTTGGTAACAATTCATCCGATCAGTAAAATACTCGTTCTATGCCATGATTGGAAGACTCTAACACGATCCATTCAACACTGTTCTTGGTGAAGTTAAACACTTCATGAATGCAAGACCCATCAATACTTTTTCATCGCCTGATGATTTTCTCTCACTCCAAATCATTTTCTGCTGGGAAGAGTCCATGACAGCATGCCACCTCCGCAACTCCAAGAGCCCTTAACACTCGTCGACAATGGAAATTTGCCCAACAGCTCGCAACCCATAATTGGAAACGACTGATCAAGGAAATTATCGTATCGAATTTATAATTAGGAATCAGCCCTCTCCTTTTTTCTTAATTTATTTTGCAAATGTAAAATGAGGTCAATTTTTATAGGCCAATTTGAGAATTGACAATCACATTAGACAACTTCAACTTCAAAACTTCAGAAAGAAATTCAAAACATGAGCACAACACAGAAGTTTCCGAAAAGTCAAACTGAAATAACTAAGACGTGCAATTGATATAGAAACATTCAAAAATTCTAGATAGTGCAAAAGTCTAATTTAGAAAAGAATAGAGTGATCAATTTACACGTTCGTTTTCTACAGAAGGCTTCCATCTGATGCGTGTTGTCATTTTCATAAATGTTATGCAACTAATCAATTGACGCTAATTTCGAGGTTAGATTTTGGTGTCTATATTTGTGCATGTCTCAGAATCGATTTTCATCGTCATCATGTTTAAGTGTGTGTTATCACACGATTTGAAGCAGATATGACTCTTTCTAAGAGTATTCGGACTTCCTGTTTGAAAACCCTGATTTTTCTGTTTAGGTCTCAAGTAGCTACAGTCATACTAGCTGCCAGAGAACACGTTGGGGCAGTTATAATAGGAGGTACTTTGGGTCACGCTCTGTGCACTGGGCTAGCAGTGCTGGGTGGACGAATGATAGCACAGAGAATATCAGTCAAGGCTGTTACATATATCGGCTCAGTCGTCTTCATAATCTTCGGGGTTTCAGCTTTCTTTTTTGCCCCCGAAAAACAGAGCTGAGAACATGGAAGTCAGCACACGTACACACACCCCTTTATGCTTGCAACATGACATATTTTGAAATTAAAATGTTGCGTAATCATGACAGTGCTCAAATATTTTTCTCTTTAAATGTAATATTAGCTATTATTTTGTAGTATATTGATTGATGTTACTGATGAATTTTTATATTCTCGTATCCGGGTTGGAGTGTGTTGTCAGCTACATTTTATGTAAAGATGTAAAAATGCGTTTCAATGAAGTACTTTTTGCTTAAGCAATACTTCAATATTTCCCCCAAAATGTTAGAATTACCAGCTTCTTTTTTTGCCTGGGCCCAAGCTTGCGCAATTGATTGAGAACTGAGGTAGTTAATTTTATGTAGTGCGCGCGAAGTTAGACCAATAACTGATGTTATAGAAGTACCACCGAAGGTTTCGTCCGCATTTCTAGACATCCCTTTGTGACAACGACCTGCAGGGCTAGTTGTCTTGAAGACCACACTTGGAGTTGCAACTCTGCATCTGTATTCATGTGCAGTTTTTGAGCAAAGGTATTCGTAAAACAGTTTGAGACCGAAATTTCTGGTTGATTCTTCTGCGAATTTTCAGGCACGGAGAAAGTCGGCTTTTTATTTGGTGCGTTTTGGCTTTTTTTGTTTTTACTTTTTTTTCACGCAAAATCTCATACCACAAATAGTCAGTCGAATGGGCCAAGTGATAAATTATAAAGCTCGCTCAGTTTTGGGGTGATGAACCTTTCATTTTTTAGTTTCGAAAAACTGGTTTGAAATTTCTGGTGTTTAGTGTAATTTTGAGCGATTAAAGCGAGCGAGCAGGTTTCATTATAGAAAAATATTTAGTTTTGCCGTGAAAGTTTTATTTATTCGTACTCAATAGAAAACTAATTTTTTGGAGTAATGACCGTAGTCTTAAAAAAATTTCTATTTTTTGAAGGAAAAGTCAGGCTCAATTTTACTTTTTCACGGTTCGACTTTTTAAGTTCTCTTCATTTCCCAGCTAAACAAAAATTTTACAAATTAATCCAGTTTTCTTAAATTGGTTTACTTTTCTATCAAAAAAGTGTCAATTATAAATTGTTCTTGAAATTCAAAGAGCTTTGGGGCCGTCAAAAGTTGAATTTTTTTTTAAAAAAACAAGTCAGTTATTCTTCCGTTTACCTGCGCTCCTTGACTTTTTTCCAACTGCCTGTTGGCTATGTTTTTCGATTTTGTTCACGCTTATTTTTAATTGTTACGATTTGAATTGTGAGTTCTTTTTAAGTTCAGCGCATTTCCATTGTTAAAAGAAAAGCAAACTCCACTATCGAACTGCAAAAAATTAATGATCACCAAAAACGTGATCAGAAATAATAATTATCAGGTTTCCCAGCGAAATAACATCTTTTTCTTTTAGTCGTTTTCTCAAATTGGGTTAATTTTATTAAAAAGGTGTCAATCATAAATTATTTTATGAGCCTTAAGGCTATGGTTTTTCTTCGAATTTTCTCTGAAATTAAAAAAAAAACAAGTTTTTGTTTACTTGAATTCATTGACTCAATTGCGTTAATTGTATGTTGACTATGTTTTTAATTGTATCGTTATTTTTTCGAAAGTTGAGAAGTTTTGATTTTTTTTTCAAAAAACCAGCCAGTTTTTTTTCTATTGCTTTGCGTTCACTGCATTTTTCCAATCGTCAGTTAGCTTAGTTTGTTTTTCATAGACCCTTGATTTTGCTAATTCGAGCTTTTATTTAAATTTATTTTTGTTAGTTAAGAGCAGACTGGGTCGGGGACGTTCAACAGTGTCGAAAAGAAAAGTTTGCTGAAGACTGCAAAAGTGGACGAAAAAATTTGTTACTTGTGCGAAAAAATGAAAAAATACTTTCGAAAGCTTGAGTTATTGTTAATAACAGAATACAAAACTTTTTCTGATTTTTTTTGCATTTAGATTTCTAAGAACCATTAAATCGTTCTTTCTCATTAATTGCTCCCTCGTTCTTTTGTTTTTCCGCAGGTTTTGATGGTATGTCTCTAGAAATGAAAGTTAATGATAGCTTCGATGTTTTTGCGCCAAAAATTCGCATGAAATCGACCTAGTTAAAAAATTTTGCCTCAGTCTTAGAACTATTCGTGACAACTTTTTTTACTTCTCGGTACTGTTGTACAAAATAATTAATTTGGCGCTGTTTGACAAGTTCTGTTTTTCGGCTCTGTTGTACTGCCCCGAATGGGGCATGGAGGCGCTCATAGTTTGCATAAACTGTGTTACGGCGAGCAAGAGAAGATTGATTGAAGGAGAGTGACCGATTTCTACTAAGAGATGTTTTTGAATGTTCTGATTTTGTGCATGAGTAAAATTAGCAATAAATCACAGGGTCACAGATTTTGATAGGCAATTATGAATAAACAAAAAACCAAAACAAATTATGCATTACGTAGAAAATTATTAGCCGAATTTTTAATTACTATTCATTACAACAATTAATCTCGTTTTCGTTTGATTAACTGGTTAGCAATTTAGTGAGACAGTTTGCCTCAGTTCTCTTTGATTGTTGTCGTTAAGTTCAATGTTTAGAGCAGACATCAATGTTTAGAGCTTCGAAAGCTATTGATTGGGCACTTTTTCTCGATGTTTGATGCTGATTACTTTTGCGAGATCAAGTTTATTGTAATCTGCAACAAGACGTTTTCACGTAAACACTTTTTACAAATTTATAAGAACTTGAACTAGCTTTAGCGATCGTAGTGTAGTAGTACCACTATCCTTTTTTTCCAACCTAAGTCACAAATATTGATGCTACTTTTGGTGGGCACATCTACAACTTTCTGATAGAACGGAGTTCGAGTCCCGGCCGGGCCTTGCTTCTTTCAGGATGCATGCTATGCCCAAAGATTTTATGACAACTATTTGTTACGCCATTGTTACGCTGTTCGTTTTCGTATCAATTGATTTTACCGTTATATTGTAGGCATGAAGGCCACTCGGTAAATACTAGAAGTTGTTTGAATGCTTTTGGTTCTCTTTCTCGTCGTTTTCTAAATTGTGTTTTCATTTGTCCAAAATAATAGTTTTTGATTAATTTTCCTTCGACTTGGTTATTTCCGCCTCATTTTGTTTGCTAGCTTGGCATGCTATGCATAAGTTGTATCGGAAGCTAAGTCCAGCTCCACTTCGCCTCCGTGTAAAAAAGTGATAATGTTCCGTAAAAGGGAAAATTCTTAGCGACTTAGGTTTTTGTTCCGACTTTCGTAAAGAAGTAACGGAATATTTGTGCTCGGGGTGGGTTTTTTTTTCTTCAGACAAGTTTCGACTTTTAAACTAGCCGTTTTTGACGGAATTGTTTTACACCATTCGAAAGGTATTGTTGCCCTGAGCTTAAATTTGAAAAGATATTTCACCTGTGATCATTTTTCTCAAAGTTATGTGGTTTTAAAGATTGCCATTTGGGACATTAAAGGCGCGATATATTTCTGAGAAAGAAGTTGATTTGCCAAATTGATGTGTTAATGGGAGCGAAATCCATGTTTTTGTACTTAATATGGCGTGTGGGGGGATGATTTTCAAAAAATCTCAATTTAAAGTTTTTTATTTTTATATTTAATTTGTTTCATGTTACTACTGCTCAATAGACCTTAAAAAGCAGTGGGAACATTCAGGGCTTCGCCCTGATACGAGCAGTCTTGTCTCGTTTTGGTTTTCAGTAAAAAGAGAAATTTGTTCACACTCAAGTTTACATGTTAGTGGATTAAGTTTTGATTTCTTTTCAAGTTCACCGCTAATTAAATAGCTAAATGGAAGAAATCATACGCTCTCAACTAACAATTATGGAATTGATTTAAAAAACGAGCCAACTTTCTAAATTGGAATCTTCAGAGTTCCCAGTTAGATCAAAAACTTACCTACTGATCTAGTTTTCTCATTTGGTTTAGTTTTGACTAGCAAAAATAGTTTCAAAAGGTGCTTGATTTGAAAAATATTAGAGGTGATATGTGTATTCGAAAATTGATAAAATAAGAAAGTGAACTGTCTTCAATTTACTTATTCGCAGTTCACTTATCTCAAGAAATGACTGCTGTTAAATTTCGTTGGAGCGGTTGAATATCATCGTTTGAAATAAAGCATTGATTCGAAGCCGGCCAGCTCCTGTTTTTTCCAAGTTATTCAGCTTCAAAAAATTATCGGCTCTTAATTTGTCGGCTTAGTTGCCATCATTGTCTTTTCTTGTACAGCAAGCAGTTTTAGTTGTAATCGAAAGCGTTTTGATTCATTGGTAAAATTACCAACTCTGACATTGCATAATTTCTTTGTTTTTCATTACTTGAAAGCTGTATTCAGCCTAAATTGTTTCGGCTTATATTTTATCGGCTCAGAGAACTAATTTTGCGCATTTTGAAAGATATATCTTTATCATTTTGTGAGTTGCCGGAGGGGAAAGGGCGCATAAATAGAATTTCAGAACTGAACTTTTTTGTTTTCGTCTCATCGGGCGTTTACCCAAGTGTTGTCGACGTAGTTGCCGCTCGATAAATTGAAAAAAAAAACTTAGTTTAGCAGCTGCTAGTTTTAAACATTAATTGCATCATTTTAAAATGGTTTAATGCGCTGTTTATACGGTAAAATTTGTTTTAGTCATGACCCCATCCATCCTTGAATATGTTTGCTGCAGAAAGGTTTGATTTTTGTTTACGTAATTGTTTACAAATATATTAAGTGAAAAATCATTCTCGCAACACCGTGGTAGTATGAGCGAAATTGGTCGGCGTCAGCTTATAGATTTGCTTTAATGCGTGCAGGTTTGTATATTTCTATGTCATCACCATCATTGAACTCTTTGGTTTAAATAACGAAAACTTGATTAAACTAAATTGGCAATCGATTTTATTCATAAGGTCACAGAATGTGTCATTAGACGGGATTATAGTAAACAAAATCAAATCTTGTAAGTGTTTGGTAGAGTAAACGTAAGGCGGTTTGAATCGATCAAAGCTTTGTTTTGATGTGAGATTGCTTCATGGTTGGTTTTATATTTACTTAACTTCAGAATTTGATGTTGTTTAGAGTACCGAATAAAGCTAGTGGTCAAGTTGGTTTAATGTTTACCAATTATTTTGTGACATTTCATTTCTTTTTAGTTGCTTTCGACATCACCGTACTTTGTACTTGCTCCATTACACTTTGAAATCTTTTCTTGTGGAAAATTTGCCTTGTTGCAGTTTAAGTGTAACCAACCCTATCATACGTATTTTTCAAGTGTTATTTACGTTACCTTAAATTTTTTGATAAAGAAGGCTTTATAGTTGTATTAACTTTGATAACCTTTAGCTTTTGATGCATAGCAATTTGCCAGTGTCGGTGTGAGACGCTTCGATTTAAGGTCTGCATTAGGAGTTAATTTGCATTAATAATTCGACTAACTATTTTTGTTCCGACTTTCGAAGTAAGTGACGGAATATTTGTGCTTGAGGCGATTTTTTCTCCAGACAAATTTCGACTTCTTATATATTAGTTTTTGACGGTTTTTTTATACTTGCGAGTGCAAGTGTTTTGTAATCGGGAACTAGACTTTTTCCCCTGTAAACAAATTTTCTTATAAATTTGAAAGTTACTCTATTAGTGAACCTTGGCAACTTCGAGACTGCTTTTCACTTGGCCTCGATTTAACGCCGTCGGCTTTATACCTTAAGGTCTGGTTCGAGTCCCAGCCGGACCTTGTTTTTTTTCGGCATGTTCGAAATTGAAAAAAAAAATTCCGCAAAACATGTTTTGTCAGCTTAGTTGGGACTTTTTTTTGCTGCAAGCAGTTTTCATCGTAGATGCAAGTGTTTTTGATATACTTCTGAAATTTGTAAAATTAATAGCACTGGCGTAGTATATTTTCCTTTTTTTCGCTTTCAAGCTTTTTTCGGCCTAAATTGTTTCGAATTGTTTTATTGGTTTAGTTACCGTATTTTTTGTCTCTTTAGGGGCAAACAATGTTCGGTTTGTAAAAAGCAATTTTCAGGTAGTTTGTGCCGCAGTTTCAAAATTTTTAAATTAAATTGTTCAAATTTTTTTTTCGTTAACATATTCTTATGGCATTTCTTTGTTTTCGGCTCAATGGGCATCTACTCACTTGCTGCCGGCTAAGTGGCCGCTCGGTCATGTTTCAAAAGCTTATTTAATACTGGTATTGTTAGTCTGTTTTTCTGAATTTTTTTTCCTAAAAAAGTTTTTTTTATTTCCTTCTCATTTTTGATCGCTACAATATTGTATCGCAAGTGATGCGAAGCTCGGCTTTGGCTCTTTGTATTGTTATCCTGAGATAAAATCAAAAAGATATTTTACCTGTGATTTTTTTTGTAAAGTTACAGGGTTTTAAAGATTACCACCAATTTGCGATAAAAAACGCTCGATATATTTTGTGCTATTAACGCGTAAGCGGAGATTTAAGACGTCTTAGGAATCGTTCCAAATTGAATTGAGGCATTCTTTTTGGTCTATTCAATACTTTGCATGTTTTTTTAAAAAATTTTTATCGTTTCTTTTACAGCGAACGCTGCTCTATAGACCCAATAAGGCAGTCGGAACATTCGGGGCTTCGCCCTGCTACGAGCAGTCTTGTTATCCGTTTTTACACTAAAAAGTTTTAATTTCCGCTTCAGATTGGAATTGTCATTTTATTGTCCAACAAAGGGAGGCTAATTGAAAAAGTACCGTAAGGTTTGCTCATCTGTGCAAATTGCCGACGAAGTCAGTTAATCAGCAGAGCAGAAAAGGAAGTCCCGTGAACAAAGTGTGAAGCCCAATCTAATCTTCCATCCCATTGCAATCTTGACAAATACGACCTAATTTGTCTGCTATTGAATTTGCTCAACACAAAATGAGTGGAGCCAGGAAAAAAGTTCATTTAAAGGCTAGTGGTTTCTTAATTTCTTTTACTTAATCCTTTTTCTCTTTTAGAAGTGGTTAGTGGCAATAAGACAAGGTGTAGGAGTTCGGTTTTCAATCAACTTCGGTTCGGGCCAAGATCATGTAAATTACAGAAAATTATTCCCCTAATCCCGTTTTTTGTTTGCCATCTTTTTTCAGATTCGGTGACAGCATACAGTATTTTAATTGTGTAGAGATCCAAAATGGGCTTAAATGGCTTACTTCACAGAAATTATTTCAAAATAGCCGTAAATCTTGGTTTTTGTGGCAGCCTGAAAATTGAAAACGGTTATTGTTGTTTATAAAAAAGGTGGAACGGCTCGCTGCGCCGTCAAAAAACTTCTGCATAGCGACATGAGTGTAATAAAGCACACTCTTTTTTGGTGCATTCTCAGTGATTGCAACAGATTTTTTAATAAAGTTTTGGTGTTTTTTTACTAAAATTTTTGTGAGTAAAAGGTTGATGACGGTATTTTTCGGAAAGCTGTTCAGCTGGGTTTTTTAATGGTATTGAGTTTTAGGTGATCATCCTGGGCGACAGTGGAGTGGGTAAGACTTCGCTGATGAACCAGTACGTGAACAAGAAGTTCACAGCCCAGTACAAGGCCACCATCGGGGCTGACTTCCTTACCAAAGAGGTCATGATCGACGACAGACACGTCACCATGCAGATATGGGACACGGCAGGTGAGAGACATTTAAAAAAACTGTTTGTGTGACGATTCTCAACATGCGACAATACGTAACAATGGCAAGTAGCGTCTGCTTCCTTCGCTTGGCATAAGCTCTTATATAGGTCGTTTTTTCATTTTCTTAGAAGTATCAATTGCTCCAATAACAAAAGAAGTGCACTTATACTAAAATTGCACATATGAATGCCCTTATGTATATATGCTTTTTTTAGTTCAATTTCATAAGTGGAAATTAATTTTTAGATTTCTCTGCGGAATAAAACTTCTCCAAGTAATCTAGTTTTCTGAAATTGGGTTAGTTTAATCAAAAAAATGCCAATTACAAAGTGCTCTTGAGCTTGAAGGTCATTTTTTAAATTTGAAATTCGAAAGTTAGCTATGTTTTTTGTCAATGTTGAGGACTGAAAATTGGCATATATTTTTGCATCGCGAATGGTGCCAAATTGTGTCAAATTGTGTATATCAAATGCGCAGATGGTGTTCGAACCCTCAAGGTTCCTGGATACATTGATTGATGTAATTGTATTTTAAACAGTGTTTTTTTTGTGGAATATGAATTTGAAATATCATAAAATTTTTATTCTTTTGACGTTTACGTATCATTGAATGAGTGAAATCACTTCTGTAGGTCGTGTTTTTTCAGGAAAATTTATCGAAAATATTTACGACGCTCTCCAATGAGGCACACGACACTCTCCAGTGAGGAAGTGAATATACAGCAAAGATTGTGAATGTCATTAGTTTCGAAAGTAGATTTTAGTCGTTTACACCAGTGTATTAGTTAGTTTGAACCTACTTTTTTAAACACTAGCGAGCGTAGTGTGCTAGTATGAACCAACTTTTTTCATAACCTTTCTCGCAAATACAAGTGCTACTTTGGTGGCACTTTTGCTATAATCACGCTGTGCAGATCTGTAGCATTGGAAATTTCACAGCATCTGTTCTTTGCTTTATTTGTGGCAAGTGTTTGTCGAGCTTTAAGCGTCCGTGGCCCGAGTGGGTAGGACCTGAGACTGTTAATCTCGAGGTCGCTAATTTTAGGCTTATTTCCACTTGAGCCTCTTAATCTCGAAATTTACTTATTTAAGACTTATTTACAATTTTAGGAGTCGATGAACGTAGTTCAGACTCTGATATAGGTCGCGATGATTTTTTTTGTTTCTTTTTCAGGAAAAGTTTGTTCAGGCTGAAATTTGCATTTTTTGCATTTTCATTTTTTTAGTTCACTTCGTTTCTTTTGTTAAAAGGAAGGAAAACTGCACGATGGAACAGCGAAAGTGTAAAGGTATCGAAAAAGGTGATCGACTTCAAATTCGAAAATGGAATTTAATCAGATTTTCCAGCGAAACAAAATTTTTTATATTGATCCAGTTGTCTCGAATTGGGTCAGTTTGTCGGGAAAAGACCAATCATAAATTGTTCTAGAAGTTCTTAGTGCTTTAAAGGCATCAATTTTTTCTTTGAATTTCGAAAGTTGAGATTTTTTTTTAAAAAACAGTCTGGTATGTTTTTCTGTTTAATTGCGTTTAATGATTTCTTTTCCAACTGTTTGTTGGCTCTGTTTTCCCATTTCGCTTTATAACGCTGATTTATTGTCGTTTTCTGGCTAGTGTTTGCGAAGCGCTGCTTCGCTTCTGTGTAGATTTCCCTGCGGAACTAAGAAATTATCTCTTGACCAAGTTTTTTTCTAATTAAATTGAATCAAATTTCTTGAAATTGAAACAGCTTTCAGGTAAGAAATGTCGCTGTTTCCTTGAATTCATTGATCGTTTTTGAGCATTTTGTTGGCTAGGTTCATCATATCTTTGCTTTTGACTTGTACTTGTTATGTTAAGTTCATGCCTAACCTAACCTGCAGATAAAGTGTTATTTTGTTAGGCCAAGAGAGGTTCCAGTCATTGGGCGTGGCCTTCTACAGAGGAGCGGACTGTTGTGTGTTGGTGTATGACGTCACCAGCCAGCAGTCGTTTCGCAATCTGGAGTCGTGGAGGGACGAGTTCCTCATCCAAGCATCCCCCAGAAACCCAGAGGAGTTCCCATTCGTTCTACTCGGAAACAAGGTCAGCTACTCATGACTGAAAATCAAGTTTCACAGAATCTCTTTTCTTTTTCTCTGTCCTTCAAATTGTGATATTGTTCGTTTGTTTACGGTAAACTTTGTTTTGTTATAGGAGATTCATGTAAAGCATCCAATATTGAGCCTAATTTATCTAAAATTTGATTTTAATGTTTCAGTATTTGCACAAAATACTTCAAAAAAGAAAAATGTATAAAAGTATAGACTGATTTTGTATATCAATATTTGAGGATTTTTAACGCTTTGAGTTAATCTCCTTGACTACAAAAAGTGAAAAACCCACACCACTGAAAGTTTGTTTTGGAAATTCTTGTTTCAACTGATGTGACAATCGTTTTTTTTCGGAAAAAGTAAAATATCTGCGTATTTTCAACCACCGCGATGAGTTTGGCAAAAAATTGCGTTCGATGTTATTTTTTTCTACACTTCTTTAATTTGTTGTATAGGTTGACCTTGAGAATCGTGCGGTGGGAGTAAAGCGTGCGCAGCAGTGGTGTCAGAGCAAGAACAATATTCCCTACTTTGAAACGAGCGCCAAAGAGGGCATCAACGTCGAGCAGGTACACCACACTGAATCCTCTTTTTCAGCTTTCTCATTTAAGTTGTAATGCTTAAGTTGAGACGTCTTCTAGATTAAAACAGATATCAAATTTGAACCATTTTTCAATGCTGAGTCATAATATAACGGCAGTTAGAAATATTCTGGGTGTGAGGTCTCTTGGTTTTCATTGAATAGTTCTAATGTTATATTTACTTAACCGAGTTAAGAAGTTGAAAACAAAAGAACGTTGCTAAACATAGCAGGTTGCTGCTCACTAGTACAGATTGTTCCGAGCACTGTTCTTTTGCAAAGAACAAGAAAATAGAACAGTTTTAAAATAGGTTGAAGTTTTTAAAAGAATTTGTTGACCTGTCGGTTATATTAAAGCTGTAAATTTATAGTATCACCTGCGATAAGCAATGGTATTGCAATCGGGTACTAGACTTTTCCCCAATAAATAACTTCAAGAACAGGAGTCATCTCTTGGATCCTGGACTCATTCATCCGCTAAGCTTTTCTATTGCAACAGAGATATTTTGAGCATGTTAACATTTCAATTATACGGCCTATTCGAAATTTGTTTTTTTTATGTTATTTTTAATTTTACCAACGCGCTTTGTTTAAACTTCTTTTTTTTTCATTTTCCTCGGTTTAATAGGTTTCGGCATATTTTATATCGGCTGTGGCCCCATATTGCATCATTTGATCAGCGAAAATTTTTTTGTCTGCGTGTGTGTGCGTTTTGAGGGCGATGAGCTTCAACAATATTTCGTAGTTCTGAATTTTTTTTCCCGAATTTTTCAAAAAAATTTTTTTCGGCAGAAGGGTTTCTGCTCAGACATTGTTTTTTTCCGCGTGTTAAATTTTCCGATTGAAATTTTTACATTCTTTTGTACTATATTGTGGTTTCTAGAGTTGATCTAGTTTTTTCGACTCCTCTTTGTTTTTTTGGATTAATTTTTTCTTTCGACTTTTTTTGAAGTTTTTTCGAGCGTTGCATCGCAAGTGGTGCGAATCTCATCATCGCCTCTGCGTTGGATCCTTTTTTTTACATATGCGAAGCTAGCCCTAGTGTTTGTAGCAAAGTAATGTTGGAAATTTTGTTTTTTTTTAATCTCAAAACTACAGTGTCAAATCTGTGATAAAGGGATCAATCGAAAAATAATCTGTTAAATATCCTCTGCATCAGCAAAATGTGCTAGTTTTGGTACGGAATCAGCTAGGAACTTATGAATTGTTCGACCTATTGACCCATTTTTTGGACTTTTACCAAAAACGACTATACCACTTCTCAAACGAGAAAATCAATCGAGTTGAGAGGCTTTGATGATATCTTCTGCAAAAGCGTTTTCTCAGTGATTTTGACGGGGAATCACTAATGGACTTGGAATATGTTCAGTTTTTATCGTTGCAATACACGTTTTCAATCAATCTTCGCCTCTGATCTTTTTTTTTAAGTTTTACAAAGATTTTTTAAGCGACTGTGGGGCAGATGCGAGGAAAAGTTCGAGTTTCAATTCCAGCGTATTGAAAATTAGTTTTGTTTTTATTTGGTTGAACTTAGTGTTGGCAATGTAGTAGAAACTGTAGCTAATGTTGGTAAATTTTTAATTGATTGTGATGCAGATGTCAGAAATTGAGACTCCTAATCTCCAAGTCGGAAGTTTGTTGCCGGCACGTAGCAAAAAATGTTGAAGAATTTTTTCTTTAATTCACTTTATTCTTGGCTTTTAAGAGATTTTTTGCCGTTTGCTCGCTTGTGTTTGAGAAGTGCAGCTTCGCCTCTGTCTCAAAATGCTAAAATTTACACTTCTTGATCTTAATCAAAACTTCTTTTCTAAATGAAAACTTTAGTTCTACGCTAATTTAAGTAAATTTAGGCCAGTGTTTACATTTTTTATACTCCTGTGATAAGCAAGGGTTTTGCAATCTGGTACTAGACTTTCAATTTCCGTAAATAACTTCATTCACAGGACTCATCTCATTGAGCCTGAACTCAACCATTTTTTTTAATCGATCATCCGTAGCATCTGGCATAGAGGAAACACATCTGTTTAAGACGGCAAAGGCTTGTTTGAATCCGGTCCGGACCTGATTTTTTTTCTAACTTGAGTTTTCGGTCTTTTGCGGACTAGTTCCCGTAGCCAGATTTTTTCGAAGTTTCAGCTTTCTTCTAGTTTGCTGTAACACCCATGCTTTACGACAAAGCTCAGGAGTTCGATTTCAGCCGGGAGTTTTTTGCAAACTGAACATTTTCTACTAATTTAGATATTTGTCTGTCTGGTTATTATTGCCGGTTTAGTTCCCGCAAAAAGTTATTTTCTGAAAGTTCGGATTCTTTCTAGCATTCCGAAAGCTCCTTGTGAGAGTTCTAATGGTACAGGTAATTTTGTTTCGGACTTTTCGGGCTTTTTTCGATTAAAATCAATTTTTATGGTTTTTATTTCAATTTTGGGTTTTATTTTTCATGTAATTTTAATCGCAAACATTCATTTTTGTATCACAAGTGGTGCGAAGCTCAGCTTGGCCTCTGCGATCACAATTTTTTTTGTTCAGACCATTGAATATGGGGAAGATTTTTGTAATCGGGTGTGTTTTAGTTTCTTTTAAGAGTAGTGAACGTAGTGAGCACTCATATATAGGTCTTTCTGATTCTTTTTGTTTATCTTTCAGGAAAATCTAAAAATTCCTGTTTGATTAAAACAGGTATTATGAAAACGTATGGGATTGGGTTTTTTAATATTATTTATATGTTTTTTGAGACGCTTTGGAAAAATTTTTCACTTTTTTAAACACTTAGTTTTTCTCGAAAACTATTTAATGATTATTAGAAAAAAGTGAAACTAATGGAAAGTTCGCCCACTCCCCTGTATGTCTGTATAACCCGCTAAACCCTTTTTACCTTACCCCACTTTCTACAGTCGTCGAAAAAGTGTGTGGGGGGATATTTGACCCGAATTTTTGATTTTTTTAACTTTTTCTCGAAAACCACCCACCCAAATCTGAGCTTTTGGATTCAACGGATAGAAGAGGTTGTGGGTAGCTCAACTGCATAAACACTACGCCCAATTTTTTTTGAACAAAAAGTTATGGCCCTTGGAAAGTCGAATTTTCGATTTTTTGACCTGTTTTTAAATTTTTGACTTTTCTCAAAAACTGCCCTCCCAAATCTGTGATATTGATTTCTCTGTGAAGAACGGGTTGTAAGAAGCTCCCCTTCTTCAGCGGTTACGCCCAATTTTTTTGACAGAAAAAATAATGAACCTCGGAAAAGTCGATTTTTGACCTTTTTTGAAACTTTGACTTTTTTTCGAAAACTACCTGTCAAATCTGAGATTGTTGGTTTAAAGGATAGAATAAACTGTGGTTAGCTCCCCTGCATAAGCGGCTCAATTCTGTTTTTGAAGACTTATTAACGCGCAATCGAAAAAGTTCATAAAGGAAGAGGATTTTAAAATCATGATCAACAAAGTGAAAAATGGATTAGTCCGTTTTAAAATCCTTAGACACAGTTGATAGTGACTAATATGTTCCAAATTGACGTTTCAACCAATAAGTTTTTGAATAAACTATGCGGCTAATCGATAAATTTTATTTTACATCAGATCATCAAGTAGTATAATCTTTGTCCAGTTACATTGAAAAGAATATTTTCATACCACGTTTTTTTTCGGTCCGAAAAAACGGCTCAAAATAAATTCATATAATTTTTTTTAGCTTCGTACTTTTATAACAGTTTTGGCTGCGTATTGGACTAGACCCGCCCACCTTTCTGCTTCCATGTTTTTACAAAGTGTCTTGCTTGGGTGTTATTTTACCTCATCTTTTTTTGGTTGACTGAAAGTTTGCTCGCGTTGACCTACAAAAAGGTCAACATTTTTTTTTCTCGAAGAACCGCCCTCACCTTGAAACAATTCTACTATTCTACCGAGTTTTAAAAAAGTGAAACTAATGAAAAGTCCGCCCACTCCCCGGTATGCCTGTATAACCCTCTAATCCCTTTTTACCTTACCCCACTTCCTACAGTCGTCGAAAAAGTGTGTGGGGGGATTTTTGACCCAAATTGTTGAGTTTTTACCCTTTCGCGAAAACCACCCTCCCGATTCTGAGATGTTGGGTTCAACAGATAGAAGACGTTGTGGGAAGTTCAACTGCATAAACACTACGCCCAATTTTTTTAAACGAATAGTTATGGCCCTTGGAAAAGTCGATTTTTCGATTTTTTTTACCTGTTTTTGAAACTTTGACTTTTCTCGAAAACTACCCTCCCAAATCTGAGGTTTTAATTTCAATAAGTAGAACGGTTGTGGGAGTTTCGACTGCATAAGCGGTTATGCCTAATTTTTTTTACACAAAAAGTTTTGACCCTGGGAAAATTCGAATTTTAGACTGTGTTTTTTAAACTTTTGACTTTTCTCAAAAACTGCACACCAGAATCTGTGATATTGGTTTCTGTGAGAAGAACGCGTTGTAAGAAGCTCCCCTTTTTAAGCGGTTACGTCCAATTTTTTTTTTACAGAAAAAAAATGAACCTCGGAAAAGTCGAATTTTCGATTTTTTGACCTTTTTTGAAACTTTTTGACTTTTCTTAAAAACTATCCACACAAATCTGAGATTTTAGTTTCATTCAAAATTACGGGCTGTGAGAAGCTCCCCTGCATAATTGGTTACGCCCATCTTTTTTTTACAGAAAAAAATAATGAACCTGGGAAACATCGAATTTTCGATTTTTTGACCTTTTTTGAAACTTTGACTTTTCTCGAAAACTACCCTCCTCAATCTGAGGTTTTAGTTTCATTCAAAATTACGGGTTGTGAGAAGCTCCTCTGCATAATTGGTTACTCTCAATTTTTTTTTTACAGAAAAAAAAATGAACCTCGGAAAAGTCGAATTTTCGATTTTTTGACCTTTTTTGAAACTTTGACTTTTCTTAAAAACTATCCACACAAATCTGAGATTTTTGTTTCATTCAAAATAACGGGTTGTGAGAAGCTCCCCTGCATTATTGGTTACGCCCAATTTTTTTTTACCGAAAAAAATAATGAACCTGGGAAAAATCGAATTTTCGATTTTTGACCTTTTTTGAAACTTTGACTTTTCCTGAAAACTACCCTCTTAAATCTTGGTTTTGGTTTCAATAAGTAGAACGGGTTGTGGGAGTTTCGACTGCATAAGCGGTTATGCCTAATTTTTTTTACACAAAAAGTTTTGACCCTGGGAAAATTCGAAGTAAAGACTGTGTTTTTTAAACTTTTGACTTTTCTCAAAAACTGCACTCCAGAATCTGTGATATTGGTTTCTGTGTGAAGAACTTTCTAAACGGTTACGCTCAATTTGTTACACAAAAATTGATGACCCTCGAAATAGTAAAATTCTCGATTTTTTCTTACCGTTTTACGGTTTTGAAACTTTTTGACTTCTCCCAAAAACTACCCACCCAAATCTAATGAGCATCGTTTTAAGCATCTTTCAACCTAACAAGCTCTTGTTATCACTTCAAGTTTTCAGAAAACTAAAGTATTTGATGAAGTTTACTGATTTTGAAGTCATTATATTGGGATTTACTTTTCTTTGCTATAGGTCTGTTTTTTAAAATTACCCTTTTCCTTCCTCATCAATACATAAATTTCAAAAGTTATCAAACAGTGTTTCCAGCTTTAGCTGGCCTTTAGTTTGTTCACGCTTAATTTTGATTCTCGCGGTTTGACTTGTGATTTCTTTTCAAGTTCAGTGCATTTCTATTGTTAAAAGGAAAGCAAACTTCACTATCGAATAACAAAATTGTAAAGGTCACGAAAAACGTGATTGACTTCTAGTTTCGATAATGGAAATTAATATCAGATTTTCCTGCAAAATAAAGGTTAACCAATTGATCCAGTTTCGTCAAATTGGGTTAATTTTAACAAAGAAGCGTCCTTCTTAAATTTTTCTGCAATTTCAAAGAGCTTGGAGACCATCTATTTTTGCATCGAAATTCAAAAGTTGAAGATGTTTGAAAAAAACAAGTCGTTTTTTTTCAGTTTACTTGCGTTCATTACTCTCGTTGGCTATGTATTCTTTTATGTTTTACACCACAAATAATCATCGGAAGGTGACGAGTGATATATCATAATAAAGCCCTTTCAGTCGTGATGCGAACGATATTAAAATTTTTCTCATTCGTGGCCATTGTTTGGTGCCTAATAAGCTTCTGTGGCTGAATGGTCAGTGTGTGAAACTCTTAATCTCTAGGGCTCAGGAATCTCAGAGGTAGCCGAATTTTTACTAATTCGAGGCTAATTTCAAATTTTTTAGAGCTGCTTTATCGTGTTCTAGCAAGTGTTTGCGAAGCGAAGCGTCGTCTCTGTGTTAAAATTAGGTTTAGATGGTTTTTTGGAATGTTTTAATCCTCAGTTTTAAAAATTTTAATAATTTGAAAACGTTTTAACTAAAGGGTTTCGTATTAGTCAGAATGATTGGCATTTTCAGGCGTTCTGCACAATTGCAACCAACGCACTGGCCCAGGAGGCAGATGCAGGCAACTTCGGATCAGATTTTCCAGCCCAGATTGACCTCAAGACAGATCCACCTAGAGAAAAAGGAGGCTGCAGTTGCTAGATTTCCATCCCCTCCCCTCCCCCAATAGCACTAAACCACAGTTAGATCAGATGACACAACGAAAAATCATTGATAGACGAATGTGATAGAAAGGGTCAGACGTATTACGACGAAATAATGGAGAAAACTTGTTTTTATATGTCCAAATATTTAAATAAACTCTCCTACCCGTTTCTAGATGTAGTTAAAGCAACACCTGATGTACCAATTTTTACTATCCTAATTAATTGAATAATGAAATCAGACTATTACTGATGGTATGTATGGTTTTATTAAACTATTGCCCTATTTATCGAAAAATACAATTCCGTTCTGATCTAAATAGAAAAACATTTCCGAGCTGCTCAATTCTGTTTTTGAAGACTAATTACCGCGCAATCGGAAAAGTTTATAAAGGAAGAGGATTTTAAAATCATGATCAACAAAGTGAAAAATGGATTAGTCCGTTTTAAAATCTTTAGACACAGTTGATAGTGACTAATATGTACCAAAGTGACGTTTGAACTAATAAGTTTATGAATAAATTATGCGGCTATGCGATAAATTTAATTTTACATCAGATCATGTAGTATAATCTTTGTCCAGTTACATTGAAAAGAATATTTTCATACCACGTTTTTTTTTCGGTCCGAAAAAATGGCTCAAAATAAAGTCATATTACGTATTGTTAGCTTCGTACTTTTATAACAGTTTTAGCTGCGTGTTGGCCTAGACCCGCCCGCACTTTTGCTTCCAAGTTTTTACAAAGTGTCTTCTTTTGGTGTTATTTTGCCTCATCTTTTTTTTTGGTTGACCGAAAATTTACTCGCGTCGACCTACAAAAAGGTTAAGTTTTTTTTCGAAGAACCGCCCCCACCTTGAAGAAATTCATGTGCACGCGACTGGTTTTGCGATGACGTAATAAGCTTTACACATAATAAGCTTTCGACAGCTTTACACAAATGTAGATTTTATGTGGATTTCCTAGCTCTGGCAAACCACTAGCTCTGGGAAACCACTAAATACTGGTCACTTCTTTGTTTGGGCTACGTGCTGAGGAGAACGATTTTTTGTCTCTCGTTGGATACGAATAATCCGGCTGCAAATATTGAAGTGGTAAACTAAATCATTCCTGTTATCTTCGTAATTTGGTTGATTATCAGTTCTAGAACCATAAGAGGTTTTCAGTGATATAGTTGTGTCAGTAGAAGAACAAATAGGCTTAGAGTAATTTTTGATTGACTAAACAAAACCAGAAATGACTGTTTTCGGGGTAAATTTTTGGGCCAGAATTTTGCATATTCATTCTGTTGCAATTTTGAGCAAGATTAGTCATAATTTTATTGTCTAAAATCAACCTAATTTGAGAAAAACTCGTTTTAAATTTCAAGTTTTATTCATTTTGTCCGGATCATTTAAATGCTCAGCAGTGTAGAATTCAGTTATTATCTTTCCTAGTGAAAAACTGGATTTTCATTTCCTACAGCATCGTTAATACTTGACATTTTAAAAAGTGCATATGCAAAATCAGGTTTTTCTGAATCTTGAATGGTTTTTTAAGGAAATTAGTTTCAGTGTGTCAGCTACATTTCATCCGAAAATGGTTCCCAATGTTTCGGTTATTCTTGGTGTATGTTTTGTGGCTCAACGGTTTTTGACTCTGATTTGGGTGTTTTCAATCATTAGTTTGACAATCAGATGTCCGATTCCGTGATCAAATGTCACAGGTTTACGATGCGATTAGAAAGCGTTATCAAATTGGAGTGTTGACTTTTTTCGGGTTAACAACTAGTTTAACAAAATCAGTTGAATCACTATGCACCTGACATGCTCCATTTCATGAAAGTCAAAATTTGACTACTGGGTGGGTACTAGTTACTACGGGGTAGTTACAGGGGGACTTAAATTTTTTCGAAGTTTTTTTCTTTTTGGCTCAACTGCTGTCTGCTCAAAGATTTTTGGCCTAGTTTTCGCTTCGTAAGTTTTTCACAGTTAATAAATTGAACTTCAAATGTCTTGCTTGGAATCTAGAACTCATGTTAGATAAATATAGGATTTGGTTTTTATTGTATTTTTTAAGACGCTTTGAAAAATAAGTTTTTCTTTCAAAAATCCTTCTACCAATTTTCATAAAAGGGGTATCGATAGAAAGACCGTCTACCTTCTAGTATGCATACATTCTGTTTTGGCGTCTTTTTACTCTACTCTTATGTCTACAGCCTTCGCAAAAGTCTGTGGGGGATATTTGACCGATATTTTTTTTGTTTTTCCTAAACAAGTGAAAGTTTTGACACTGACCGTTTTTAGGAATTTTTTTACTCGAAAATTACCTTGCCAATTCTCAGAATAATTTTTCAGTTGAGAAAGACGATTTGAGATTCTTCGCTACTTTTCGTTCACGACCTGCTTTTAGCAGAGAAAAGTTACGGGTTTCGGAAAGTCGGAAGTTTTTTAACTTTACCCTATCAAAGTTTCTAAAAAATGGTCGGAAGTTTCTGTAACCGGGTAGAATTTTTTATTAAGTTACCTATCAAATCTGAGATGAAAGTTTCCTGGAAGTGGTTACTCCTTATTTTTTTGCAAGAGAAAAGTTGTCTTTGTGAAAACTCTCAAAATCTCAAAAAGTTTCACTCCTGTCAATTATTTTAGTAGAGCAAACTCAAGTTTTGGGCAAAATGCAATATTTTAATCACAGATTTCGTCCCGCATCAGTATAACAGAATAAAAAAATACGTACCTCCAGCGAACACGTTCCTCCAGCGTTAGCTGGCCTAGGTGTCCTTTATCGAAAGTTTTGGTTCACCTAGTTTTTCTTCAACAACTTTCATTTTTTCTACCCATGTTTTTTTATGATTGTGTTGTGTTGCAAGTGATGCGAATCTCCGCTTTGCCTCTGTGTGTAAAATTCAAAACAATTAAATGGCTGATCGAAAAACTGTATCAATTCCGGGGCAAGCTGCAGAAAAAATTTGCATTTGTTAAACAATTTACTAGAAGTATGTTGTGGGTTAACAAATGGCGCCTTCGTATAGATTAATTTTGCCGAAACTGCGAGTTTAAGTGAACGTACACAATTTGTTTTGATTCGATAAAATGAAAGAAAAAAGAAACATTGTTTTTTTTTGTTCCGATCGTTGAAAATGGGGAGGAACTTTGTATTCGGGCGTGTTTTAATTTTTTTCCACGCAAAATCAGGTACCACAAAAAATCATCAGAATAAATTTAGTGATATATCATATTAAAGCCTTTTCAGTCGCGTTTCGAAAGACATCAAAAATTTTTTTAAAGGGTTACCGGTGTCAAGAAAAACCAGTTCCATTTTTTGATTTAGCAGGCTTAAATTAATTTATTTATGCTTAATTTAAGCCTTGAAAAGTTAGTTTTACTTCAATGAAGTTAGTTTCTAGAATTTTTAGCTTTATCTTTGAAATCAAAAAATTTGTGAAAGTTTAAGAAAAATTATAGAAAAAAAACTTTTTTTGTTCTTGTTATTTATCTTGTCCTTGTTCTTAAAATGCAATTGGTTGAGTTTGTTTAGCTCAATGTTCGGGGTAAGCAAACACCAATTGTCAAAGAACAGGTTGGTTTTCATACTTTGAAGCGCAAGTCGAGTGGGCGAACTGATCAAGAATTTTGTTCTGTTGAATTCATGCTTATTTCAAAAATTAGTAAGATATGTAATATCAAAAAAATTCCATAGACTACATGTTTTTTGTGTCTCTTATTTATGAGTTGCGTTTTTCCATCAAGCAAACCAATATCTTTTTTTGTCAAAAACAAGCGTTGGAAGAGTTCAATGTTCTGAAAATAGATTGATAAGCTCTAAAATTTTTGCAATATATCATTACGAGGCCAAACTGTGCACTGGATAGAAGCACAATTTTGTGTCTGTATGTTCCTGGATTCCAGAGCCAAGTCTTTAAACATGTTAAAGTTTTGTCGGAACGATCAAAGAAAATTAAAGAACAAAAGAAGAACAAAGGGAGCGTCCTTGTTGCGGAATCCGCTTACAATGCACAAAATGCACAGTTTGGCCTCGTAATGATCCCATTTTTTCTCAATTTTTTTCTCAGAAATAATTCGCTTCTTTGATGAGTCACAAGGGAAAATTTGAACTCGAGAGTGGTAGGCTAAAAAAGCCTCACAGCAAAATACAGCCTTCATGGCTCGTTTGAATGCAGCAAGTTCGTCAATATCAGTTACAAAAGCGGGCGGTGAGTTTCAAGTTATCGCTCCGTGGTGGTAAATGCTTCTTTTGATAAATTCTGTTCTGCATTTTGGCACAACATTTTTCTTTCTGCGCACAATTCCAGTTATCAAATACTCGAAACAAAATACAGTACATCTTGAACTTTGTTTGTTGATAGAATGGCAGCCAATCAAATTTGTATAGAAATTCGTTTGATGAAGACATTCTCCTTCTAAATCCTAAAAAAAACTAACTAGCAACAGCATTCCGACTTCTCTGTAATTAATGAAAAAACTTTTTTCCATTTCAAAAACAATGAAATACAATAACCAAATCTGAATAGGATAAAACTGGTAACAAACATTTTTCTTTGTTCAAGGTTAAAAAAGCGTTAAATAGAATACAGTTTTGGCAGTTCTTACTACATAATTTGCAACAACAATTAATCTGCTTGTCGAAAGTCATGTTTTATTATAGGTAAAAGCACAGAAGCTTATTCGAGCACTTAGGAATTTTTCGTTATTAAAGATTTTGAACAGGTTTTAATTATGCTTTTACGAAAGTCTACCAAAGAACACAACATCTGTTTTGCGTTCCTTCAAATTGTGACTCAAATTCAATTGAGTGCATAATCTTTTCTTAGTGCGCAGTTTTGGTAATTTTTCTCGCACTTTTGTTAATAGGTTATTATCTATAAATAACTGTGAGTCATCGGTGTAAAATGGTAGGCAACATTTTTGTCGATATGCAGATAAAGCATGATTGCAATCGGCCCAGGAACCGAGGCCTGGAGCACTACAGTTTTAAACGGAAGGTTTATGGAAAAGTAACCGTTCACCATAACTTAAACAAAACGGTTGGTAAGGTAGGATTCGAAGAACTTTTTGACAGTGTTAGCAATGCCAACCTTTTTTCCAGAATTTCCAATAACACTGAGAGGTCTTTTGTATCAAACGCTGCTGAAAAATCCAACGATATAACATACAAGTGCTTTCCAGAATCAGTATTGGAAAAATTGTAGTGTGAGCAATGAAGACGACCAGTTTCTGTAAAATACCTTTACGGTATGCCGATTGGAATTTAGGCCACAAATTATTCGTTCACAGATGTTCGCTTAACTGCGCTAGTGTAGCTTTTCTGTTATTTCGAAGTGCAGATAAGTTTGTAATCCTGCGATAACTTGACATTGCTTCTTTGTTGTTACCATGTTCGGGGAGCGGTCTAATTATTCCATGTTTGAATACGTTAGGGAAAACTCCGGATAAAAGAATACAATTAAAAACATCTATGAAAAACTGTTGATGCTGGCCAATAAAATCGCAGATTATTGAGGAAAAATGTCAACTTGCGAGAATGAATTTCTTAAATCATATGAAGCATCTAGTAAATCTTTTGAGGCAACACATGCGAACTCCGACCTCTTGAATTGACGAATATTTATGACATCTAGGTTGCTGTCGGTGTTCGGTAATTGAGTTACAATGTTATGGACTTATTTCACGAAAAAATGGTTGAAATCACTTGCAAGAGTTTCTATTGAAGAAAGCGAAGGAAGTGTGAGCTCATCGTGTGAGCCATAAACTCATTCATACTATAAGATAACTTTTTTGACTTTTTTTCAATTGATTGTTTTTAATTTCTTCAGTGATATAAAGTTAAATGAAATTTGTAACACTTTTTTTTTTCAAATATCTTTTTATGGAAAAATTTCAATAAAATTACAATGTAATTTTAGCTTCACCTGTCTGACAGTGAAATTTCTTTGCTTTTGACTGGAAGCTTGCGATATTATTTGAACGAACCTTATAATAACGACTTCCTGGATCGATGCTGCAAAGAAGTATGTGATTACGCTTTCGTTTGGCAAGCGTTATCAAATCGGAATATAGACGTTTTTTAGTAAACAATTAGCTTTAAAAAATCAGTTGAATCAATTATGCTGACGAGCTCAATTTCACGAAATTTTAAATTAAACTCCTGGGTTCTACTCTAAGTTTTATATGCATAGTTATAGAGATCTGCTGATGATTTTTTTGCTGATGATTTTCTATTGATGATTTTTTGGCTTCATGCTTGTCGACTTAAGCTCTGTCGGTTTAGTTTCCAATTTATCTAGCTCCTGATTGATAAAAACAGGAATTATAGTTTCAATTTATCTAGCTCCTGATTGATAAAAACAGGAATTATGAAAATCTATGGATTCTGATCTTTAATGTTTTTGGAGAGTCCTTTTGGTGTCATTTTGTTTTGATTTCAATCAAAAAAACTGGCTTTGGGAAGCTCTTTGCTTGAATGGTTCTGCCTAAATCTTTTAACCGAAAAGTTGTAACCTTAGGAAAAAGCCAAAACTGTGATTTTTTAACCGTTTTTTGGAACTTTTTGATTTTTCTCAAAAACTATCCTCCCAAATCGAAGTTTTTGGGTTCAATGGTTGAAGCAGGTCTTTGAAGCTCATCTGCAGCAGTAGTTACTCTCAAAATGTTCAATACGAAAGTTAATGGCGCTCGGAAAAGTCAAAACTTTCATTTTTGGACTGTTTTTTCATACTTTTTGAAGTTTATCGAAAACTACTTTTCCGAATCTGAATTCATGAGATCAATGGAGAGAATAGATTTCTGAGTTCATGAGATCAATGGAGAGAATAGGTTATGTAAAACCTCCGTGCATAAGTAAACTCTACCCAATTTGTTGGCAGAAAAAATTTTGAATTCAGTTTGTTTTTGATTTCAATTGTTGATAATTTTGTTTTGATTTCAATTAAAAAAAAACTGGTTGTGGAAAGCTGCCCTGCTTGAATTGCTCTGCCTAAATCTTTTAAACGAAAATTTGTGACCTTAGTAAGAAGCCAAAACTGAGATTTTTAAACCGTTTTCGGAACTTTTTGAAATTTCTCAAAAACTACCCTTCCAAAACGGAGATTTTTAGTTCAATAATGAGAACGAGTCGTGGGAAGCTTCGTTGCATTAGCAGCTACACTCAAATGTTTGTACAATAGATTTTATGGCCTCGGAGATGTCATAGTTTTGATTTTTGACTGTTTTTTGACAATTTTTGACTTTTTTTTTGAAAACCACTCTTCCAAATCTGAAGCGGCGAAAATATGAAAATATGGTATCATAATAGCACCTAGCTTAACTTTCAGACCTATTTCCTGCTTTTCATCTTTTAAGGAAGTTTGCTATTTCAATAATTTTCAAAGCAATAATTTTTTGACCTATTTTTTGTTGAAAATAAGCCATCAACTTGTGAATTGGGAAAATTTTGCTTTTTTGATTTCTTATTTTGCCCTTATTTGCATCAGTACGTATTCTTAGAAAAAATCAAATAAATACTTCTAACTTCTCTATTTTGATTACAGTACTGATATATCCATCGTAGTATGTTTTTTTTTTACTAAAGTTTCAGCTTTTGGATGTCGGCTTCACATCTGTCGGCTTATTTTTCTTCTTAAAGTTTAGCATTTTTGAGATCGTTGAGACTCTGACACCAATTTTGACTGCCAAATTTCAACCCCATTAGGATCTTTTTGAAAAAGTTATAAATGTTCAAACACTCACAAAAATATTTTTTTAAGGTTTTTTTTAAATTGTGTTTCCACTTCCTTCTTCAGTAGTAACGTTGATCGAAGTTCTGTTTGCCAATTTTTTTTGCGTCATGGTGCACTCACCCTATGATTGGTCTATACCAAATGATGCGAAGTTCAGATTGCCTTTGTGTTCAATTTCAAAAAAATTTTGCTTAATAGGTACAAAACTTGCTACGAAAATGAATGTTAAAACCAATCGGAACTAAATGAAAAAGAAATGGATATCAATTATGATGCAAAAAATTTGTTAAATTAGAAGTGAAAATTTGCTGACCTTCTTTTATTTAAAAGCACTATTTGATTTAAGCTATTTTGGTGAATTGCTGCCGCCGTCGGGCTTCCCACACAAAGGAGACTGTTTCAGAAAACATTTCAGAGCAAAACTGTACCCAGATTGTCTTAAGTTAACATCTTGAAATCCAGAATTCCATAAACGGTTTTAAAATCGATCCAGAGCTCGATCAATAAGACACCAAAACCAGAACGCTTTTTTTATACCGATGAAACAGCAATAATAATTTAACAATGTCGAGAATGACACAGGCTAACGTCACGAGAGCGCTCCACACGAGGCATAGAAATGTTATAGCTGGGGAATATTATACTTATCCCGAAACTGACAAAAGAACAGTTACATTCAATAAAGCAAAATTTGAAAACTAAAATGAAAAAAAAAAATCAAAAAGGTGATAGGAAGAAGCAAGAAACCAGTTTAAAAACTTCATTATATTGACTGACTCTGATTTGAAATAAAAGGATCGCATAGAATTACTAAAAAAAATCCTATTTTTACGGATTCGTACATCGACTTCATAAAACTTTGACATAATCTGGAATAAATCAAGGTT
>NC_087064.1:53840602-53879009 GCF_963678635.1 Symsagittifera roscoffensis
GTGCGGTATATGTCCCCATGTATAACTAATTCGTCTTACGCTTCAAGTATCACGAATAAAATTTTCAGAGCGCGCATAAGGTAGTCCAGAGCATGGCCAAATTGGCAATTTTCAAACTCTCATAAAGTTACAAAAAATGATCTTAAGTAAAATACCTTTTAAATTTTCTAAATCAATGGGGAATATCAATAAAAATATCAATAAAAAAGTTTTGTTGAAAAATTTTTTTGATTGCCGAAAATTGACTGAACAAAAAACCACACCATGCATAAATGTTCCGTTTTCTTCGGAAGTCGGAACATTAACTGCGATATGTTTCGTTCTATTAACGAGTAATTGGCTTTTTTTTCTCGCTCAGAAGTCGTTACAACTTTATACGGCAAAATTAATTAACTATTAATAAGTTGCTAGACGCTCATTATTGTTCCTACCCTTAAAAAATCAAATCTCTTTTCAATCGTTTTTTTTTTTGAAACTTACAACTTATCATTTTCCCTAAGATATAACTACTGCTTCCTGGGACCTAAAAATGCAAGTCTAGAAATTCAGGGCTATGTCCTGATAGGAGCAGCCTTGTTGTTCCGACTTTCGATACGAAAGTAACGGAATATTTGTGCTCGGGGTGGGTTTTTTTTCTTCAGACAAATTTCGACTTTTTAACTAGCCATTTTTGACGGATTTTTTTTAGATATCATTCGAAAGGTATTGTTGTCCTAAGCTCAAATTTGAAAAGATATTCCACCTGTTATCATTTTTCGTAAAGTTATGGGGGTTAAAGATTGCCTTTTTGGCCAATTTGGGAGAACTACCGCGCGATATATTTCGCGCTATTAACGCGTAAGCGGAGAGTTAATCCGTCTTAGAAATCGTTCCAAATTGGTTGAAAGAAGCTTATTTGCCATAATTGATTTGTTACAAGGAGCGAAATCTATCCTTTTGTACTTTATATTGCGTGTGGGGGGTTGATTTTAAAAAAAAAAATTTGAAATTTTAGAAAAAAAAATCATTTTGTTTTAGTACTTTTAACTTTTAATGTTGTTACTGCTCCATAAACCTTAAAAGGCAGTCGGAACATTCAGGGGTTCGCCCTGATACGAGCAGTCTTGTTTTAGTTTAAATTCAAGGCATCAAAAATTTCATCTGATATAGGAAATTTTTTGCCGAAATTGGTTTAAAAACTCAAGGTAGTACATATAGCACTTACATCCAAATCTCTACGCATCCAATTTTTTATGCGGCGAAATAGTTCGGTTTAGAAATTTCTCTGAGAGTTTTTTCTGTTATAGTGCCCAAAATTAATCTATTCTTTAATTTGAAAGTTGGATCATATATATCGAATCTGATCGGTTGAGCTTAGTTCGGTTGAGTTTAGTTCAATAAAAGCAGAAGCAGAACCAAATGGTAAATTTGGGTCATTTAACAGAAAATACCCTTATGTTACACTAGCAGACGCAAAAAATATATCCTTTCCTGGTAAGAAATTGCTACTAATCAATTTTTGCCTAATCAATTTTTGCTACTAATCGAATTGAAGCAGATATCGAAAGTGTTTGTGTAAACTAAACTTTATATGAAAAAATTAATTACAGCATTCTCCTTCATTCATATATTTGCATTCATTTTTGATATGCTGTAGTTGAGTTTAAACAAAATGCATACAACTCGTTTTATCCTTCTAGAAATTGTGCCCTCTCGCAGTGCGGTTCTTTTTAAATTGAATGCGATTAGTAGTGAGAATTTGGAACCCGATCTCTCTAACGATTTCCCCCAATTGCAAAGTGAGTGTGGGGGGGGGGGATGGTAGCCGAAGAGGTAACAAAAAAAGTTTCGCGGCCTAACCATTCTATTTAGTTTTTACTGGGGTGGTTTGCGTTTACTAAACCATGGGGGGGGGCGATAAACAGAGAAACTTTCGGAAACTTTTCAGTACATGATTCAAATCAAAATAAAAGACTTCCACTGCTCGAGTTTATTCAAAACATGCTGTTTGATAAGTCTAGTCTCGATTACTGCAGCTGACTCTTTTTTTTGACACAAGAGTTCTTTTTTGAGTTCTTTTTTGACGCAGAATTGTTCTAAAATTATGATCAGTTGACTGCTTGTTGGAATGAATTGTTAACTTCATTGTTTTGAAGAAGTAATCTTTTCAGAAGTTATTCGGGATTTGCTAGCTGCCTGGCGTTCGAATGTTCTGCTGGTGACATGTTCATTTTCGCATTATTCCTCAGTGCTGCGATGGTGCTCATGCCAGGTGAGGCTACCACGAAGATGCGTTTGCAGAAGAAGCGGTTGGCCAGTTTCTGTGGAAGCAACTCTTTTTCCATGATTTCAACTTTTGGTGGTTTTTGCTTGATCCAAAAAAAAAATGAAAAATTTGCTTGTCATAAGAAATTGAGCTGCTCACGTACGCGTTAGATCGTTACATAAGGAAGGCGCGGATCTAGGTTTTTCTCGAGGGGGATCAATTGTCAACCTATTGGCTTTTAGTCCCCGAAACACTACTATAAAGGCTCTATTTTGCAAAAAATATATATGGATCGCAGCCAAATTTTGAAAAAAAAGGCCACAAATGACCTTTTTGGGCACCTTTTGGAAAGTTTTTACCAATAACTGCGGTTAGTGGCGCCCGCTCCCCTATCATTTTGTAAGATATTTTGGCGCCAAATTTTAGGGTTGTTGAGCCTCGTAGTGTCGAATCGCTGAAAAAGGGCGTCGCCCCCTCCGGAAACCAACTATCGGCGCCAAATGAGTTACAAAGCCAAATGCTTTTTCTCTAGCAATTAACTTAATTTTGGAAAGAGCTCCATGTCTTTGCTTTTATAACTTTTCTTAACTGGCATTTTTCTGAGATTGGTGCAACGATGCGTTTTAGGAAAAAGAGGGCAATTGGATCGTGCCTTGAAGCACTTCTGGAACTGGGGGTACTTGGCGGCATAGATGACTGGGTTGAGGGTGGTGGCGGTGTGGACCAGCCATACTGTGACGTAATAGAATCCATGGTGGGCGCGGTCGTTGAAGTCGAAACTGACCAATAGGAACCAGGGGAAGTTGGCCCCGATGAAGACGAAGAACATGATGATGAGGACCTACAAAAACAGTAGCAGGGTCAAACAAGAGGTGTCATTACGGACGAGACTCACCCCTTATCGCTCCTTTTTATGCAACGAGATCAGATAGATTTTTTGGTAAAAACCCTTCTTTTTAATTAAAAAGTCATGTTATTTAGCTTCTATCTCTTAACACGGATTAGACAGGATTCTGGCTGGACTGTTTTTTGTTCTATTAAAGTTGGCATAACTTAATTTTAAGTTATGTGGTGCATGCAGAAGTACATAGGTGCATGCAAGAGTATCACAAAAAAGATTATATCTTTTGCGATACTCTTTGCATCATTTTTGGCTGAAAAAGTTGACCGTAAAAAGCAGTGAAATAAAACGCATGCCCTGAACTGTCTTCTTTTTTCTTGCTATAAATTGCGACGAACCGGTTCAAATTGAAAGTTGAATGCGGCTTTTTTAAAAAATAAAGATCAACAAATGAACCATAAATTTTTTATTTGAAGGATGTTTTCCACCTCTCCTTAAGATTATATAAAATCTATCGAACATATTCACTAAAAGTTCATTCCTCTTGGTTACTCATGTCTTAAAATTGCAACTTGTTAACTATATTTGAGCAGCAGCTTAGGTATATCATCTATACGCCTAAATTATTTATCTTAATCTGGGCTGTTTCACAGGCGTCGAAATAACGTAGAATGAGTATTCGTTTCTGTAAGACTCCTTAAACCGCAGAGTTTCAAGATGCTGCTAGTTTTCGATGGTGGCGTCCCTCATGATTGAAGGACCGAATGCTTGAAATTAATTTTAGCTTACTTTCAGCCATCAGAATTGAGTATTCAAAATCTCAAAGTAAATCGCGAAAATCTCAAAGTAAAAAAAAATAAATCCAGGCCATTAGTGTTAATATTGACTGATTAAATAATAAGCAGATGAGTTTTCAAGACTGAAAAATTCTTATGATTTTGACCTCACTAATCTTGATGATTATCTGAATAGTATTGCGGTTGTAACCCGCAATTTGTAATGTTTTTGATTATTTTCCACTGATTTAATACATTTTCTGTTAATATTGACTTCGATTTTGTGAGAAAGGCATTTAGCCAATAGAAACGCTTAGCGATTTCGATTGGTTGAAATTTTTCAAGCATTCGGTCCTTCAAGCATGAGAACCCTCCCCGTTTTCGATCATAAATTAAAAGAGGTAAGCCTCAAAATCATTAAATTACCCGCCCAAACAGAGACAAGTATGACCTATGTTTTACATTAAAAGATCTGGTTACTCGTATTTTTGAAAACTTTTGTGCCTAATTTGCTGAATTTTTGAGAAAATTAAAAGTTTGCAATTGCAGAGCATTGCCTAGTTCCACGAAACCTTTTTTGCTTTCTTACGCTTTGCATGCCGTTTTAATCATTTCTAGTAGCTTTTCAACTAAAATATTGATTAAATCTTTCATTAATAACTACAATCGCGAGAGCCAGTGTCTTGTAATTGGGAGCTACACTTTATTTTCCCCATGAACATTTTCTTACACATTCTTCTCTTCTTTAAGATGTTCGCTTCTTACCTTTTCTTAACATTTTCCAAGTTCCTTCCCACTTGGCTTAGAAGTTATGCCGTCGCCTTTGCACTCGAGTCTCAGCCGGATATATATTTTTTTATTCAATATGCTTGGAATTGAGAAAATTTTTTCGATAAAAATTGAATCGTTCGACTTTCGTTTGTCTGCTAAACTTTTATCAGCTAACAGATTTTGCTTGAGTTGTAAGCAAGTCTTATTGCAGTTGCAAATTCAAACGTTGTTCATTCTTATTTAAGGGGGGAGACTTGATAGTTTAAATACTTGTGTCTGCTCAAAGAACATCGGCTTTTTTCTTCTTTGTAAGTTGTGCTCCTTTGCTAATATATTTTAAAACTGTCAGGCATGTTTGCCTAGAATGAACTTCTTTCGGGACTTACGAAAATTTTATTTTTCTATACCTAGTTTTTTTAAGCTTATATATATATAAATTTTTTCTGCTTTTTTATAAGTTTATATATTTAAGTTGTATCGCAAGGCGTGCGAAGCACCGCTTTGCCTTCGTGTTATAATTTTGGTTTTTTGATGCAGTCCGTCAACGCTAAGTGCAATGTCAACTAATGCAAAAAAAATCTTTGAGCCAAATGACACTTCACTAAGATTAATTAGTTCGCCTCAGTTTCAATCAAATTGATATCTCAGCTGGCGTTATTTAGCGCGTACAATATGTACAGGTAGAAAAATGAAAAAAAACGCACATTTTTATAAGTAAATTGTATTTTGGACGGAAATCGAATTATTAGAAAGAATGTATTCCCTAAATAAACCTAATACTAGTTAAAATAAAGAAAAAATATAACTATCTTAGTTAAATATACCTTTGTGTAAAAAAATCTATTTGATCTATTTGTTCTGAAGAGTTAAATTGCACGGATTTCTTCCTCATAGTTTTTTTCCAAAGCAAATTGCGCACTTCTTAGTGAAACTTCTCCGTTATTTTCTGTTCGAACCTTTCATATAGCCAGCGTTATGAATCTTTCAAATGGCATGTGCTAAATCTGCATACAAGCAGTAATAAACTTCATAAACAACACTTATTGCACCTTGTTGTTACGATTTTTGAAGAAAGTGAGCATCATATATGCTTGGGGTATTTTTTTTATTCAGACCAATTCTACAAAAAATGACTGCGTATCGATGCAAAAATTTTCGGATTGCCAAGCGAGTATGCTAGCCAAGAGTCTGAATGCGATTGGAAGTGCTCGATTAGTATTTGATAGTTTCCACGCGCGAATTATTAGGGCGAATTATCCCGCACTAATAATCGTTACAAACTGGATTGTTAGAAACTAAGAAACTAAAAACTAATAAACGTAGTTGATGGAAAATTTTTCATACCATTTGAAAGATATTAATTGCTTCAGATATCCTAAAGGGCAATCAAAACATTCTAGTCTTAGTCCTAACCAGGGCCCGATTTAGGGGTGGGGATGATAAATCCAGTTGAAACAACTTTGAAACCTTTAATAGCATTTATATTTGCAGGCCAGAGTACAAAAAGAGTGCCGAAAGTAGAAAGGGGTTCAAAATTGCCAAAAGTTGTTTAGAAAATGACTTTTACAAGGGCCAAAGCGAAGTAATCAAAAGATTCTCAGTCTCAAACTGAAAATAGTTTAGAAGATTGTTGAAACAAAAAAATAGGAAACAATATCATGCTAATCAAACAACAAACCTTTAGGATTTGAAATTTGCCAATTATGCAGTTAGTGAACTAAAAGTATTAGCCAGTTTGGAAAATTTATTACAATACAGGGGCTAAAAACATGCTTTTTCCCAATTTTTTAAATTATTTTTCTGATTATAGAGCAAAAACTTTTTTCTTTGGCTTTGCCATGATATACTAGTAGTCTTGTTTTGATGACTGAACTTGTATTGTTTTAAAGCTGACTGAAAAGTGTTCGGATATTGTTTCTATCGGTATAACTTTATATTCTTTATCAACATATATGTATTTGACTGACCTTGAGCAGCTGGATGTCTCTCTCAGTGTATGTCTTGTTACCACTGAAGTTCCTGCCGCTCTCGTGCACTGTGGCGAATATCTTGTAGCTGCTGAATGCCATGATGGCCAGAGAGGGTGGCAGCAGCCACAGGGTCTCCCACCACTGCACTGGCTCATAACCTGAACAAAGTAATAATAATACCACAAATTGATATAAATCAAATAGTTTTTTAATGAAAATCATCCTAAGAGAACTCATTCTGGGAGATAGTCATTAGACAAATAAATTATGTCTAATTTTAGATGTCTCTGAAAGTTTTTATAGTGTTTTTCACCCAATTTTTTATGTTATTTCAGTTTGTTTGAGTTTACTGAATTCCAATAAAAACTTCAATGAGAGCAAACCAAGTAGATGGGATGGAAAGAGGGTCGTATACAGGGAGTAGATAATGGGAAAAAAAGAATATAAAATAAGCTTCCTTTAATACGGCCCAAATATGTAATTAAAAAATTACCCAGATCCTTTTGGCCGAGAAAATTGAAAAATAGATCGGGAATTTCGGTGAGCGTAACCAACCACGGTTTGTTCGAAAATAGTTTGAATTTGTTTAATGGTAAAGCTCGCAAATTTCTAGGCCCCATGAGTTTAGCTTTTTCACAAAATTTAGTATTTAATAGGAAATTTGCTTCTTAGGAAATATTCTTTGGTGTGAGGAGAGAATGCATAGAAGTCATTACCGTCTTCAGTGAAGTACCAAGGGGGGCAAATGAGCTGTCGCCTGTCGTAGCGGAATGCCACATCCCCCTTGACCACTGCAGGCAGCATCACCACTGGTCCAATCATCCAGGGCAGCAGCATATGGAGGGGCATGGTGAACTTATTGTAGATCACAGAGTAGATATGGTTCTGACAGATGGCGAAGTACCTAGTGTATATAGAGAGTAAAAAAATGGAAAGCTTTAGTGCAAGAAGCTCGAGGTTCGAATCCGAGTGGCGGTCTCGAACACTACTATCTGTATTATGAGGTGGATTCATGGTCAATTCAGCAACATCATTAAACAACACTTATTTAACTTCTTAGCTGGATCATCCTTTTGAATTTAAGATGAAAAAGATAAATTAAAAAATATATAATTAAATACAATGAAAAAAAAATGAAAATTAGGATGAAAGAGATATTAAATAAAATACAATTAAAATAAATCAGGCGGCCTTGGGCACTGACGGCCTCACTGACAACTATTTGTGATACGGGGCACATTTCGGAAGCACTTTTCATTTGGCCGATTTATTTGCTTCAATTTGTTTGCTGGCTCTTTTTGATTTTATGTTGGAAAAATACTCATTACTTTTGCATTTTTTGAGGCCATTATCAGATTTCACAAAACGATTTCGCTCCCAACCTTTTGTTACTCGGCAGTTTGAAATCACTACATTTTACAGCCATTTCTATAACTTAACACGTTTTATTCCAAAACGAAAATATTTACCTCGAAGAGGTTTTCGGTACACATTCAAGAAAAAAACGAGAACAGTTTTTGGCTTTCAAAACCGGATTATAAAATGTCGTGGCTAGACCCAGATAAACAATTTCTCTGATCTAACTCTGTATGTAAGTTTTCTCGGAACAGCTAGACAAATTCGCTCTAGGAAATTTTTTTTTATACTGATTGAAGGGTAGCTTGCTTAAACTTTAACAATTTTGGTGCTAAATTAGTTGGAGCCTCCAA
Organism: Symsagittifera roscoffensis; assembly: GCF_963678635.1. Classification (NCBI taxonomy): domain Eukaryota; kingdom Metazoa; phylum Xenacoelomorpha; order Acoela; family Convolutidae; genus Symsagittifera; species Symsagittifera roscoffensis. Next base: position 53,848,915 of record NC_087064.1, read on the forward strand.
ACACGAACGGTAGATTTTATCAGTTTTGTTGGGGATGAAAGCGTATATGCAAGCTGCTGCAGTACCAATTATTCTGACTTGAAATGAAAATAGCCGACAGAATTTTTTGGTAGTAAATTAATAGGTTCCATCGGCTAACCACACCTATAGTTTTTTGGAAACTCTCATCGTTGCGGTTACAGTCCAAACTGGTTGGCTTGAGATTGTTTGATCAACTGACATACCGGTTGGAGTTTCCAAAACTTCAGCAATCCTAAGTGCAGCCGTTTGAGTGAGTTTGTCGTTTGTTGGGAGGGTAAACTGAGTTGCTTATTCAACTGTTACGGGCAAAATTGCACGGGCAACTGCAACATTTCTCGCTCAGCTCTTTTATACGCTTGATGACGTTTCAGGCGTCTGGTTTTCCCGAAACATCTGGTTTTCGGGCATCTGGTTTTCCCGAAATTGTCATGATCAATTGCTTTTTCTGTGATGAGACATGCTTGACATTTAAGTGTCTGGTCTTTTCAGCTGAACAAGTTTTCTGTTTAAATTTTGTGGCGTTCGAATTTCGTGGCCCGAAACTACAAGATTTGGCATGTTATTTGGCCAAATTTTGATTTCGAAAAACTACTCAATAATTTTTTTTCGTTTGTTTATGACTTGAGTACAGCACAAAATAGCAGTCAGAATTTTATATTTTTATAAGTAAAGACCAAAACTAAGGGTTCAAAAAAACACAATCATAACTGGTATTTTTGTAACTGGTTTTTAATTGGATGCTCCAGTAAACAACTTGATTACTAAAAAAACCCGCCTCTGCTAACTAATAACATTCAATGTATTGTTTCTGACATATTCGACGTATTGTTTCTGACATATTGCTCGACGTATTCGACGTATTGTTTCTGATTATGGCCCTTTTAGCTGTGACTCGGGCCTCAAAAAATTCTCTAAAATCTTTCTCAGATCGAGAATCTTCAATTTGAAATTATTGCTTTAGCTTTATATACGAAATTAGAATTTTTAATGATTTTAGTGATTATTCGATTCAACGGACACTAAATTACCCCCCCCCCCCCCCCCCCCCCACATGTACAAATTCTTCAACATCCTTTTTTCACACTCATTGATTGACTTTTGACTATCTCGGGTTGCGTTGACTTCTTTGAACTGCGTTGTCTCTTTGTTTACAAGTCGCAATTTATGGTATTATAATTTCATGCTCTGGCTTTTATTTTGCTTGCAAAAAATCAGTTGTTTTTTGTTTTTGCAGTGTGATTTTGATTCCATTTTTAGACTTCCATTTATCACTTGGCCAAAGAACCAGAACTAATTTTGTCTCTTTCATCACTTCTTTTTGTTACTACACGTTTTTGATCTCAGTCAACCATCGTCAATCTAATGAACGCTCCAGGGAGTTAAGTGATTATGCGTGTAACTTCTGACACAAACATTGATTGCTACCATGCTTTTTGAAGAGGAAATGATTCTAAAAATCTCAATGCGAGGAATAATTAATGGGTTTCGAAGGCTGTATTTACCGCTCAAAGTGTCACGTTAGGCGTTTTGACAATCAGACTACTTCCGAAAAGTGATCTTAAAGCAATCATGCAGATCAATCGATGCTCCAGAAAGCACAAACATACGTGTGCGATGAGCCATTCAACAGAATCTTTCCACATCAGATCTATTGTCTGCTTTGAAACATCAGAATTTTTTGATCTGAACTTCGTAGAAGCTAAAAAAGGTTTTTATGTGAACGCAAGATGGGCTGGGTAACCAAACATGGAGTTCTGTAGCAGATTTGGGGGGGACGCCTCCCCCTCTCAGGGATTCGACCCCTGACTACCCAAAGGGTCCCCCTTTTGGTACTATTTTTAGCCCTTCATTGATCAAAATATCAAATACTTCCTTCTATTTGTGCCAGTGACACGCATATTAGATCATTATGGTTAATTTTTCTGCTCAAGTTGTGGTAAAAAAATTTATTGGCTATCATTTTTCAAACATTTTTTAGACTAGCAAATTTCTGGCTCTTTTTTATACTTGGTCGTGAAAAATCGCTTTTTTACAGCAGTTCAAATTACTACTGGAAATATCCAAATACGGTTAATATTGGCTGATTCAGTCATTTGTTACCCAGATTTTTTTTGAGTTTACCTAAGCAAATTTATGTCTCAAATGCGCAAAAGCCCTCTGAACTCCTTCCTAATGTGATCGGGTAAAGTTATGAACGCTAAATTGGCCGCAACAATCTTTTTTTTGTTTTGCAAGAGAACCAATACGCTAGCTTATTTTGGCACAACTTTCTCATATATAAGCGCAGAGTATTTTATTTCTCTTGATCCGAAGTTTTCTGTCATTGTACAAGGAAAAATAAGATGCAAGACTAGGATGCAGGCGTATATTTTCCCTGTGATATAGCAAATGAATTTGAAGTTAACTTGAAAACTAATTGAAATGTCAACCTTGATATAAGTTTGCGCGTGATCACAAATTGTAACTTGTTTCATGAAAGAGCATCAAAAGAAAAGCGATATAACCAGAGGCGTGACAGCGATAGTTTTAGCGATGGCGCTAAGGACAGCGTAGCAAAAAATGTTGATGAAAACTAATCAGCGTCATTTTTTGGTGAAAATGAAGATACAATTTGCTAAAGATTTGAAAAATATTCTGCATTATTGATATCTGCATATGACATAACTAACTGAACTCCACGTCGCTCATAAACGATTATTGTTCCGACTTTCGATACGAAAGTAACTGTTGTTCCGACTTTCGATACGAAAGTAACGGAATATTTGTGCTCGGGGTGGGTTTTTTCTTCAGACAAATTTCGATTTTTTAACTAGCCATTTTTGACGGAATTTTTTAACGTAATTCAAAAGGTTTTGTTGTCATGAGCTCAAGTTTGGAGTTGTAATCAATCTTAGAAATCGCTCCAAAATGATTAAAAGAAGCTTATATGCCATAATTGATTTGTTAAAAGGAGCAAAATCTATCCTATTGTACTATATATGGCGTGTGGGGGATGAGACCCATAAAAAATTTCAAGTTTCAGAAAAAAATCTCATTTTGTTTTATTACATTAAATTTTTTTTATGTTATTAGTGCTCCATAAAATCTTAAAAGTCAATCTGAACATTCAGGGCTTCGCCCTGATACGAACAATCGTGTTCCGAAGTTCGATACGAAGACAACGGAATATTTGTGCTCGAGGTGGATTTTTTGTCTTCAGACAATTTTCGGCTTTTTAACAAACCATATTTGATAGAATTTTTTTAATATCATTCAAAAAGTATCTTGTACTGAGCTTAATTTTGAAAAGATATTTCATCTGTGATTTTTTTTCCAAATTATAGGGTTTTAAATATTGCCCTTTTGGCCAATTTGTGACAATTAACGCGCGCTATTTTTCGCGCTTTTAACGCTTAAGCGGAGATTTAATCCGTTTTAGAAATCGTTCCAAATTGGTTAAAAGAAACTTATTTGCCATAATTGATTTGTAACAAGGAGCGAATTGTTTCTTTTGTACTTTATGTGGCGTGTGGTGGCATCATTTTCTCAGAAAATTTCAAAGTTTAAAAAAAAAACTTTTTTTCCTTTCATTTTATTCATTTATAGATATCAATCTATAAATTATACAGACGCCAAATTCTTTACAATTGAGCTGGCTCGCAAAAAGAATAAAACCAAGACTGCTCGTATCAGGGAAAAACCCTGAATGTTCCGATTGCTTTTTAAGGCTTATGGAGCTGTAGTAACATAAAAAAAATTAAATGTAAAAAAAAAATTATTCTTTTTCTCTAAAATCTGAAACTTTTTTATGAAACCATCCCCCACACGCCATATTAAGTACAAAAGAATAGATTTCGCTCATTGTAATAAAACATTTATGGCAAATAAGCTTCCTTCAACCAATTTGGAACAATTTCTAAGACGGATTAAATATCCGCTTACGCGTTAATAGCGCGAAATATATCGCGCGTTAATTGTCCCAAATTGGCCAAAATGGCAACCTTTAAACACCCGTAACTTTACAGCAAATAACCACAGGTGAAATATCTTTTCAATTTTAAGCTCAAGACATCAATACTTTCCGTCATCCGTCAAAAATTGCTAGTTAAAAAAAAGTCGAAATTTGTCTGAAGAAAAAAAACCCATATACCTAATTTCTTTCACTTGACTTCGTACAATTTTAAAAGAGCGTTAAGAAATGAATATCATACGTATTGATGGCGTTTTAGACAGATTTACTCTATCAAAAATGCTTTAAATGGGAAAAATTGTACTGTAACAGACGCTCATTAAATTGAAGGATAGACGATTTTAATCATTTTTATGTCAATTGAGCCAAATGTTGACAGATAAAATCGTCCTCAAAATTGGAGATGAAAAACATCAACCTTGAAAAAATGTTTCCGTCAATGATGTGTTTAACATCTTGCATGAAAAAAGAACAGTTCACCTTAATTGATAAGAATTTTTGTTATTCAAACAAAAGTTCCATTGCAACAAAAACTAACCCATCGAAAAAGTTTCTAGTCGCGTAAAACTGGGTAAACATTCTTAACCATTCCAAAGTGCGCAATTCAACAATCACGGAGAAAATCTGAATTATATTTCTAGTACTTCCCACCAGACAGTAACACTAGTTTTTACAGTGTTTCTCTATATGTGCAAAAGACTTCATTGCAGTTATTTTGGAAAACTGAGGGTCTCAAAAAGTGTCTGGAACAGTAATTGGAAGTGGATAATGAGATTGCTCTGAAAATTTAGCTCCGGGTAAAAATTGTCCTAAAATTCGCAAAACGCTGTTTTCTCAAAAATTTATCCGCAATATAGAATCGATAATTTTAGCAAAATTTGAATCGAACCCAATTCAGCTCTAGAAAAAAACCCCAATCTCGCTTGTGCACAGCAGTTTTATTGGTGAAAAGAATCAATCATTATCGGTTACGTAGCAGTAAGTTAACAACCGCGTATTCATAACTGTCAGGATGAGAGGAGACAGCAAATTTGCGAAATGAATAACTGTTAATTAGTTATTTCGTACGTTTGCTTTCGAATCTCAATTCTGATTGGTTAAAATTGTGTTTTTCTACTTAATGACAAGTATGAATACGCGATTGTCTACTTATAGACCGCACTCCATCATTATCTTTAAGTCGCAACAAAAGACAATTTGTAATTCAATGCCGCAGTCGCGCCAACGTGTTGTGAGCTTGGCAACTGAGAGAAATTAGAGCCGGTTATCCTTAAACCAAATTTCTTAAGTTATCATTGCTAGTTGTTTTTGTTGCGTTGCGAGTTGAGGCGGTACCGAAAAATCTGGCCACACTTTACAAAGCTACCTCACACTTCTCCGCCAGCTGAAAACGCGACTACTTAATAAACTATCCTTCTTCCGGAGGTTTTTCCGGTGCGTTTTCCGGTCAGCTAGATAGGGCTTTGGGTTTTGTTCCAATAAAAATATACCAACATGAACTTATCAATGCAAGTGAACATTGGTTATAAGAGCGAAAATTTATCAATATCCAGAACCATATTATAGCTTTCAGCTTTCCCACCTGTTGATTGCAATGCAGCATATGGATGCGATGGAACACCTGCAGCCCACGCCACAGATGTAGCCAGTGATGAGACAGATGAAGTTGTACTTGGTCATTAGGTTGGCATCGAACAGCAGCAGACTCCAAGTGGACACTACATTCATGGCCGACACTGTCAGGTCACTCATCGCCAGGTTGGCAGTCTGTGCCATCGGGATTGTCCTTAAAGTAAAAAAAAAACAATACCCTTTCTGAATAAGAAATAAGGGCAAACCACTCATAAACACGGGCAAATTGGAAAGATGAGTCATGGGAATTGTCTTCAAATGGGAAAAGTTATATCATAATATTTTTCAAAAATCTTGGCCAATCAATCGTTGTCAGATTAGCTGTATCTGACTTAGAAAATATCCCTAAAACAAACGCTTGCTTAAATTATGTCAAATTTTAACTAGTTAAACCAGCAACTCTCGTTTCCGAGCTAGGTGGGGTAACGGTAGAGCATGGCACAAAACAGTATGCGGAAAAAAAATTGGGTTTAAATTGAGTTTGAACAAGACTGCTCGCATCAGGGCAAAGCCCCGAGTGTTCCGACTGCCCTTTAAAAGTCTATCGAGCAGTAATAACATGATAAAATTAAAGGTAATAAAACAAGATGAAAAGACAAAAATTTAAAAATTTGAGATTTTTTGTGAAAATCATCCCCCAAACGCCATACTAAGTACAAAATGATACAAGACTGCTCGTATCAGGGCGAAGCCCTGAATGTACCCACTGCCTTTTAAGGTCTATGGAGCAGTAATGACATGAAAAAACTAAATGTAATAAAAAAATGACATTTTTTTTCATTAGTTTTTTTGAAAATCATCCCCCTCACGCTATATATAATTCCAAGTGATAAATTTTGCTCTTAGTAACAAGTAAATTAGGGCAAATAAACTTTCTTCAACCAATTTGAAACAATTTCTAAGACGGATAAAATCTCCGCTTACGCGTTAATAGCGCGAAATATATCGCGCGTTAATTGTCTCAAATTGGCCAGAGATGACAATTTTCGAACCCCCATAACCTTACAAGTTGCAAACTTTTACTGAAAGATGGGCAAGCTTCTGAATTGCCCAAAAGCAGCAATACTAATAACTTTTAACTGCTTTTTGTCGGTTTTTGTTTTCAAGTTTTGCTCAACGGTATAAAACGCATTCAGAAAAAAGTAGTGAAAAAAACACGAACACAAATAATCCCGGTTCTAAGTTTGTGATTTGTATTTCTACCAAGGCGGGTCGGACACATGTCAGAGTTTCATCAAAAGTCTATAGTGGTGAAGTCCCTATAGTCGAACTCAAAGTCGAAACAAAAAGTCGAGGAGGCCGAAATATAAAGACTGCTCGTATATTAAGGCAAAACCCTGAACTTTTCGACGGCCCTTCATTTGGTCTCGAACAGTTTGTTTACTTTATCTATGATCAAGTAAACATTTGAGCGAGACAAAAATAATACAACCGACTAGCTAGCCTCAAAGCAATTTGGAATGATTTTGTTGTGCGGGATAATTTGCCAAGCATAAATAGTTCGCCTTACGCTTTCAGCATTATGAATAAATCCTTCAAAGCGCACATGAATCAGTCCAGATTATGGCCAAAACTGCAAATTTCAAACTCCCGAAACTCTGCAAAAATTGATCGGAGGCAAAATAACTTTTAACATTTGATTTCAGAGAGTCAGTATCATCAATGGGGTATGAAAAATTTTTGTTAAAAACTATTATAATTTCAATCGCCGAAATTTGACCGAATAATAAAAACCACACCAAGCATCAATATTATGTTTTCTTTGAAAGTCGGAACAATAAAAGCATGGTTTCAGCATCGAAGAACACATTATTTGCATCTTCGCTATTCATTCACAAAATTAACAAGAAAAAATTATCTAAAGTTTCGAAGACAAGTTAGCAAAATAAAAACCCCATAAATACAAAAAAATTGCAAGTTGTAAAGGGTTCTTAATAGTGGACGAGAGAGATTGTTCTTTTTCAAAAAGTCCAAAAAATCTTTATTAAAGTCAGAAGCCTTTATTAAACGTTTTTTTTTTTTTTTTTTTTTTTTTACAAATTTCTACTATTAGCATCAATTATCGGACACCAATTTTTCACTGAAAACTACCTTTTATAAATGCGACCCTCAAACTTTTCCAAATGTTTTTTTCTAAGTCTGTTTTCTCATATCCGCCTTTCAAGAAACTACTAGATCCGCCCCTGTTTTTTATCGCTGATTATTAGCGTGCTAATTGTGAAATTGAGCTGCAAAAATAAGCTATAGCTAATTAAATGAGTCAAAAAAACTTCTCAGAAAATTTTCAAATCCACTTGCCTCCTTCTAGCAGTAAAATGAAAATTTAAATATGATTACTAAAGATGTATCAGAATTAGAATCATAACTGATATGTTTTTTTTTATTCTGACACCAAAATGGACACCCATCTAGCTTCTTCGAAGTTCATCATGAAATATTGCTACAAAACAGATCATATATCGAAAAGTTCCATTTGTCTATGCTATTCGTAACATTTGAAATTTCAATTTTAACATCTGCATAAGCAAAAAAAGTTATGAAGCCAACAACTAGAGTTTTTAGGAAAATCCGAAAGAGTTTGAGAATGATAATAGAATTTAAAATGGATTTTAGCTTAAGTTAAGTTGATTTCTCTTGTAAAAACGCTTTTGTTTCAAATTATGATAACAACCGAAAAATTTGTAAACTTTTGAAAAAAAATTATAAAAGGCGAGAAATTAATTTAATCTTATTGGAGTTAACTTTTTGGAACCACATCTTTGTCCAAAGGAGCCTTTTGCATTCGAGTTTCCTTCAATTGGTTAGTACATTTTTTTGCAAAAACAAAAACAAAGTACGAGATTGTTTATATCAGGTTGAAAAGCACTGAAGTTTGGTCCTCTTTTTAATTTATGCGTTTATATTCAAAATGTGACAGAGAAGGTCAAAAAATGAACGTTTGTCTACCCAAATGCAAACGAGCCCAAAAAGTCAGAACAAACTACACTGTTCAAGCTCGTTGAAGTCAATTCATTTGCCTCTATTTTATTTTGATTGATTTCTGAGAGATTTCAACAAGCCACTTATTTTTTTAGTTCACATAAAATTGATAAAAGATTTTCGCAGGTATAAAAACCTTTTGATACTGAAACTTCTTTTCTTTCAATCTTTCTGAAGTTTTTTTTAGAAACAAAATCTTGTTTGTAACGCATACGAGGCGAGCAAAAACTTTCTTAGATTTTGAGAAAGGCGGAAGTTCAAGGTTAACTGGTTAACTTACATTCTCTCAAAATCTCTGAACTTAAGCTTTGGGTAAAAAAAGCCAACTCTTGGATCTGTTCGGTAATTTTGCGCAATTAAAGCTATCTGTACATTTAGGTGACACTCACTTTGGTGCATATTTGTCTCGGATATCAGAGCTCAGAGACAAGCTTAGTTTTTGACTTGTCAGTACCTTGCCGACAAAATCAAAGAAAAAAACAACAGCAAAGAAAGATAAACAAAAGTTATTTTAACCAAAGGCAAATCAATAAGAAAACTTCGGCCTAAAAACGTTGATTTCGTTTTCTGGCCACACTAGGTATTGTCTCAGTCACCACGCCACAAAAAATCAAAATCTAAACATTTGATAATCAGTAGAAAAAAAAATTTCAAACTTTTTCCAATCATAAAAAAGGTAGGAAGCTTCTACACTTTTTGTATTGCAACCGGCAAATTCTATCTTTACCCCTGCAATAAGCAAAATCTGTACTAAATATAGTTTCAGTTACAGGTTGAGTTCAGAATTTGATTTAGTAGTTGAAATTGTATGTCCGCATTCAATTTTTAGTGTTAGTAGTCGATTTCATTTTGATTTAAGTTCCAAACTTTCTAAATATGAGAAAAAGATTAAATTTAATCAGTGAATAAACAATTATAATCTATCTTTTTGAAATCAAATTTCATTCACAAATAATACATTTTAATCGATTGTAATCGTTGTTAATCAATCTATTTTTCTATACCTTTACAATCAATTATAATCGATTATTTCATCCCAATTTCTAAATTATATGTTTTCCATTATAATCGATTATAATGTGTATAATGATTTTTTTTTCGTTGCCCATTTTGTCTTCGACCTTGCATCTGGAATGCGTATATTTAATGCTTTTTGTAGACGATGGTTTATGTGAAAAAATTTTTCAAAAGTTTTCAAATCAAATCAATTTTATGAATTTTTTTTCCGTTTCTTCTCCCTTAACGTTGTTTCATGGAGCAAATTTTTCTTTTCTTTGACCACCAAAAAATCAGCACATTGCTTTAGTTCATGATTTATTTGGAATGGTAATTTTCACCTAACGCGGGAATTTTTCATTTAACATGAATGGATCTCTATGAAACTTTTGTTTTGTGGTAAAATTTTGTGATCAGATGAACCAAAGTGTGACAAGACATCTCATATTTACAGATTTTGTAATTGACAGAAAAATAATAACCCATAGTATATAAATCAAATATTTTTGATGAGACTAAATTTTGGCAAATGTCGTGGAAAATTTTACGATTAAATGGTCTATAAACCCGTTAACCAATAGAAAACTCCGCAGCACAAAAATTGCTCTTCATGAGTCAACCTCCTGCAGCATGAAATCAAATGTTGATAATTCTGAAAAGTGGACACCAGAAGGAGCTGTTCGAGAAGAGTGTTCCACCTTACTCATCATATTTAACGTCTACCACTAAACTGTGATGTCGCTTGCAGAAAAACATCGAAAAGACATCAATGCGACTATCCATGGTCAGCTGGGATTTGAATGAACCTACGTCCCGGGTGGTTTTTTCCTGAACAATAACAAACAGGGCCACAGGATTACCGGAGCTCAAAACGTTCACCTTATTTCTTACTGCCAACGATACAACAAAACCGACAGAAGCAAGACCAATAGAAGATACGAGCGAGCGAGCGAGCATACATGTAACGTCCCATTTTGAAGAAAGAAACGATGAAGAGCAGCTTTTTTTTCAGTTGTTCACGCGAGGGCAGTAGGAAAAACATAAAAATATTTGGATGCTGGATTAGTAAAAATGCTGAAATAGGAACCCGAAGAAGAGAGCAGGTAGCAAACAGTGAAAACAAAACTACAGAACACCCTCCTTTCAATGCGACACCAAGAAAAATAGTTTAAAGCATGTGAAGAAAGTAGTGTCTTGTTTGGTGTTGTAGTACGCCCATGGAGAATAGGAGAAACCAAGGCCTTACAGAGGCTGACGGATAAATGGTACCGGCACATCTTTAGCAACAAAAAACGGCTCCTCTGCAGGAGATGGAAAGGCTCCATTGGAAGCATGCAGGACAAGCTATTTGTCCTTGACACAGGTCTCTTCGGTGGAAGATAGAGACGAGATGCTATAGGACCCGTTCTAAGAATACCCGAAGACAGAGCAACGTAGTGGGCCGTTCTTGGTTGGTTGTGTGATTTCAAAAAATTGCCACAAAAAAGGGGAGAAACACTCTGCGGTAATCTTTTTATAGAAATCGATAGAAGAGATGGACATTGAAAAATTGTTTCTAAGCAGCATATGGAAAGTTATTGAAAACCGCAATTTAAGAAAAATGTATCATTTGGAAAGATAAGAAAAGTTGAAGGGAAACAAAAAAACCTGAATGCGGATGTTGCACAGTTGCACGGATGTCGCTCGAATGAACTCAAGATACACACGAAAAGAATACAAAAAAACCAAGCCCACTTTTGAACTGCAAATACTGCGAAAGAGAACTGAAAACCTATCATGCAAAAATCAATTATAATAAGAAAGGCCAAAATCGACAAAGTCAAAGACATCGGCAAACAAAACCAGGATCTACAAAGCAAAAAACGATGATCACAGAGAAAGAGGGACAGAGCTACGAATAATTAGCGTATCATATAACAAAATTTAGCATCCACAAACTCCAAGATTGTGCATATAGCTGTACTGACTTGATGAAGCTTCGCTCACTGCGCTGAAAACATACTTCAAGAGCAAACGGTTTGCTATAGTTCCTTTTCTTATGCAAATGGTTTTTCGGTGGCAGGACAATCTACCCTATTCCAATCTACCCTATACTAATCTACCCTATACTAATCTGCCCTATATACCATAATGAGGTATCATAATGTAATCTTTCAAAGTCCTAATTAGAATCGGAAAGATACAGCACGTGTTAATTCATTTGAGTCTAAATTTTTGGACTCAATTTGAGTCTTTCACTTAAGGAAATTGTTCTAAAGACTAAATCGCAATTAGAGCCTCAAAATCTGAAATTTATTTCAATTAACAAGTTTTAATCCCCAATTTTCAAAATCACGTACAAGAATGAAACCATAACTACGTCATTATATCAATTTTCTTTGGAATAACATCTACTAAAATGAGTCAAATTTCTTGGGGTTCAATTAGCTCTTCCTTGCCGGTCGGCTATTAACCGGGCCCTCAATCGACAGAAGGTAAATGATAGACCCACGTTGCCTCCAATTGTCGACAGACATTTTGAAGTGCCAAAGCAACATGAGGATTTTTGCGTCTTCGATAGCGGCATTGAAGATCCAGAAAGGGTGTTGATTTTTGGAGATCGGGACAATATCCAGAGTTTGATATTACATCGAGATGTTTGGCTGTGTGATGGAACGTTCAAAGTTTGCCCGATTCAATTTTATCAACTCTACACCATCCACATTCAACTCGCTGGCTTTTACCCCCCCTGCATTTATGCACTGTTGCTCAACAAAACAGAACACACTTACAAAAAGCTACTGAAGGGGTTATCAGCCATCACCGAAAACACCTTCTCCCTCACCCCGCCCCCCAGTACCGCCTTGGCCTGGTACTGGGGGGTCTACCCCTCCTTTTGTGATCAACTAGTCAAACCCTCAGTAATTTTCGAATTTCATTCAAAATTTGACTTCTTGGTGATTTGATCTTTCGAGCTTTTGATTTTCAAACACAGGCATTATCCGCTACGCTATGTCGACTTGATGTGCTATGACTTTTGTTTGTTTAAGAAATAGCCGCAACGCATTTCTATAGCAACATTGGATTAAAATTTCTGTTCGTTCATGCTTTGAACTCTTTCCATTTTTAACGCGCAAGTTTTACGTTGCTTTGATATTTTGTTCACGTGCGTCAATTATTCTTTGATCATAATTAATGGTTCTTTGATTTGTTCGGAAATATACTGTTTCGGATTCTTCAAGAGGATGGGGTAAGTTTCAATTGCTTTAATTATAGGGTAGAATGGTATAGGGTAGATTGGTATAGGGTAGATTGGTATGTAGGATAGAATAGTATAGGGTAGATTAGCATAGGGTAGATTGGAATAGGGTAGAATGTCATGGAACCGGTTTTTCTTTTCAGGCAGTTTACTGATGACAATTTTTGATTTGAATCACTCTAAGTGTTTGTAATTTTTATATTTATTTCTGCAAAGTAATTTAAAAAATCAAACCGACGCTTAGAACTACTAATGAGGTAAGTTTTAGCTGATTATTGACAAAAGAAAATTGTACAAAAAAATCTAAAATTTTGCGGATGAATTTGGGTTTTGTCTTCTGACTGGACAAAAATTCAAAAATTAGTACGAAAATCCGAAAAAACTTCTGCCTAATTTTTCAAAAATAATCGTGGTCGGAAGCTTCTACGCTACTTGTACTGTTTCCGGAAATTTTCATTCAGTTATTTTGCTTGAAAAATAGTTTGAAAAATATTGCTTATTTTTTAACTTCATGATTTGTATAGCAATTGGCGCGAAGCTCCATTATACCTCTGTGTCAAGTTTTTCTCAACTTTTGGTGAAATTCATGCTTCTCTGCTGCCAATTTGCCTCGTATATTGGGCGTCGTCAGTGACTAGCAAAAATGATATTACTACGAGGCCAAACTGTGCAGTGGATAGGCGCGCAATTGGTGTCTGAAGTCATTGGGATCGAGAGACAAGTTTTTTTAACAAGTGTGTAACCTAGTTATAACTAATGTTTTATCAGTACATTAGTTTTTTTGCGGATTCCGCCAGGAGCAATTTGCGGATTCTACTTACATTTTGCGGATTCCGCATTCAATTCGTGGATTGGGCTTACAGACACGCATAAAACAATTTGTTTGTGAATTCCACAAACTATTTCGGAAATTTTGTTACAGATTTTGCTAACTTTGTTGGAGATTCCGCAAAAATGCCTCATTTTAGAGCAATTTTGAGCGCTACAGTGTTTATTTAATCATGGAAGCGAAAACAGCAAGTAAATAATCAAAGAAAAGTAGCAAAATTGCGGATTCGTTACAAACCTCTCATCATTCAGTTGCATGATCCGCTCATCTTCACAATATACGCAGTTTGGCCTCGCAATGAATCTTTTTTGACGACGGCTTATTTCTCAAGAGTTACGAATAGTATCAATTAATAAATACATTATAGCTATTCCGTTACTTCAAAGAGGACAGCCCACGAACCTATTAGAGTTGAACATGACTGAACTGATTTGATAAAACATCTCTTATTGCACTTCAAAGGTACTTCGCGAACCAACAGAATGCTTTAGTTTTTTTCTACTACTAATGGTTTATAGTTTCAGGTAGATATAGCATGTCAATCTAGAACTGATAATTTTTTGATTGAAAGATGACAAAAAACGAATGCACGAATTTAAAGCATCTTACTTTTTCGAATATCTTTGATCAATTTTGAAGCGAACCATTTTCACAAAATGGCCTCAAAGTAAAGAACAGGTCAACTTTGTCATTTGAAAAATAAGACCTTTTTGATCAGTTTTAAGCTCGCTTTAGCTCCATAAAACAAAAGTTTTTTTTTTCAATTTTTCATGAGGATTTGAAGTTGTATTAACTCTTCGACATTTTAAAATAAAGCTAACCTCCTCCATCTCGTCGGAAAAATAACGCGCCCCTGGATTCAATTATTTCCATTTTTAAGTGTAAACATTTTGTAAAAAATGACCTGCAGATTCCAAAAATTTAAACTATTTTTTTAAAACGTCTTTCAAGTTGAACAACACGCGCTCTTTTGATTAATTAAATGCAGGGACAAAGCTGCGTTTTATAAGAGCATTGTTTCAACCAGCATGAAACCCTTAAAAATGCTTTGCTTTTATTTCATCATCATGTTTATACTCCAGGAAAAGTATCCATCAAACCACTGGAAGTCGTTGTCGGCAAACTTATAAAAACTAGGTTCTTTTATTTATATTGAAAGACCTGCAAAGTGAATGCAGAAAGCTTTTAATGTCACAATTTTAGGAACTCTTAATCAATCAAATGATTTTGAGCTTTTTTTTCAAGAGATCACTCAATTTATCGGCCTGTTGAATGTAACTCCGACCATCTTTGTAGCAATCTCAGCTTTGATGCTTTCTCCAAAAACTCAAAAATAAAGTGGCATTTGTAAAAATCTTTGAATAACAATTCAAATCTTTGATATTCAAAGGTAGCATAGGGTGATTTCAGCTCAAACTCGACTGATTTTAGTAACACTTTAGTTAAAAAAGAAAATGGAAAAAAATTGTTTTCTCTTTTTCCTAGTATTTTTTTGTCTTTTTTAAAAGAAAACATATAAATAAAACTGCAATAGTAGTATCCAGTTACTGTGCGTGCAATTAGCACAGACAATTTTGTTCACAAAAAAATCTTCTTAAGTTCTTGCCTCTTGAATTGGAGAAGATATCGAAACTACTGAAGTATTTCAGAAATTATAGCTAAGAGGCAGCTAAAAAACAACCGGAAAAGCTTTTTGGGCACTTTTTGGAAGGATTGGACTTGCAATTTTTGGCTCACTCTCCCCCTTAAAGTTATAATATATTGGCTCCGAAGGCGCCTTCAAGAAAACTTTACGGGGTTCAGAAATGTCTTTTGTTATGCCGGCCGCATGAAATATGTTGTTTTTTGAAGTTTCCTTAAAACGCAACTTCTAATGAAAATCTTTAATGAATCATTTTACGTGTTGTAAACTCAAAATGGAAACAAGACTTCTCGTATCAGGGCGAAGCCCTGAATGTTCCGACTGCCTTTTAAGGTTTATGGAGCATCAGTAATAACATAAAAAATTAAATGAAATAAAATAAAATGAACATTTTTTTTTCTAAAATTTGAAATTTTTTATGAAAATCATCCCCCCACACGCCATTTGAAGTACAAAAAAATAGATTTCGTTCTTTGTAACAAATCAATTATGGCGAATAAGCTTCCTTCAACCAATTTGAAACGATTTATAAGACGGATTAAATCTCCGCTTACGCGTTAATAGCGCGAATTATATCGCGCGTTAATTGTCCCAAATTGGTCAAATTGGCCAAAATGGCAATCTTTAAACCCTCATAATTTTACGAAAAATGATAACAGGTGAAATATCTTTTCAAATATAAGCTCAGGACAACAATGGCTTTCGAATGATATAAAAAAATTCGTCAAAAATGGCTAGTTAAAAAGTCGAAACTTGTCTGAAGAAAAAAAAACCCACCCCGAGCACAAATATTCCATTTCTTTCGTATCGAAAGTCGGAACAAAAATTAAACCAGTCGCGGATCAAGCTTTGATCATGGGATAAAAGGTTTTTGTAGATGAACGGTTTTCAATATCCGTTTTGATAGAATTTAAAAACGAAAGTAACGGAATATTTGTGCTCGGGGTGGATTTTTTTTCTTCAGACAAACATCGACTTTTTAGCAAGCCATTTTTGCATATCATTCGAAAGCTATTGTTGTCTTGAGCTTAAATTTGAAAAGATATTTCACCAGTGATCAATTTTCGTACAGTTATGGGGATTTGAAGGTTGCCATTTTGTGACAATTAACGCGCCATATATTTCGCGCTATTAACGCGTAAGCGGAGTTTTAATCATTGTTAGAAATCGTTACAAATTGGTCGAAGGGAGCTTATTTGCCATAATTGATTTGTTACTAGGAGCGAAATCTATCACTTTGTACTTTATATGGCGTGTGGGGGGATGATTTTCGCAAAAAGCTCAAACTATAAAAAATTATTATTAATTTTTAAATTTAGTTTTTCATGTTATTACTTTCTGGTCAAATCGAGGAAAAGTATACTAAATTTTTTTACTAAGTGAACAATGGTCGATTCTTTTTATTTTGCGTCATTTCCATTTTTTATCTTGGAAAAAATCATGTGCGATATTTTTGCTCCTGTCCAGAAACTCCGCCTCGAATAAAAGTTGAACCATTTGGTCCCACCACCAGCTTAATACAAGATAAAAGGGATAAGAAGTTGACTTTCTCATTCTATTTGTTTGAGATATAATTGTAAATTCCGGGTATTCTGAGATAATGCAAATTGCAATCTGGCATTACTTCGAAATCTCTCTGCAGAAAAAGTAAAGCTGCAGATATAAAAAGAAGTGCAAATAAATCGATTTTCCTGTCTAAATAACAGAGGAACATAACAATCTGGTGTTTTTTTTCGTACAGAAATGAGTGATTGTTTAAGAGAAATGAAAAAAAGTCGAAGCCCTCGCAGTCGTGGTTGCCCAATAAAGTCCGAAAAAAATACTCTTATATTGTGTCAATCACCAATAATCTTTAGAACAGTAGATTTTGTTTCACCTTGATTGGAATAGATCAAGTGTGGTAGTGGTATTACATTTAAATCTTTCGAACAGTGATGCTGTTTCCAAAAACTTGTATCAGTTAGGGGTAAAAACTAGCTTGAAGTTTTCCGTTTTGGCATTAACTCCATTACTTAACGACACAAAATGTACGAAGGACTTCGTATCTGGTTATTTTTCGGACTTTCATAACGAAAGTAACGGAATATGGCTTGTGGGGGGATAATTTTTACAAAAAATCTCAAATTTTATAAATTATTTTTTTTACATTCAAACCTTTTTAATGTTATTACTGCTACAAAGACTTTAAAAGACATTCGGAACCTTCAGGGCTTCCAGCTGATACGAGCAGTTTTGTTGTTCCGACTTTCGTATCGAAAGTAACGGAATATTTGTGTTCGGGGTTGGTTTATTTTCATTCAGACCGACAATTAACGCTCGATATACTTCGTAAGCGGAGATTTAGTCCGTCTTCGAAATCGTTCCAAAATGGTTGAAGGAAGCTTATTTGCCCTAATTTGTTTGTTACTAGGAGCGAAAGCTATCACTTTGTACTTTATAGCGTGTGGGGTGATTATTTTCCTCAATTTATTTTTTAATTTTAATTTTTCTATGTTATTTTAATTTTTTACAATTAGATTTCCATGTTAATACTGCTCCTTAGACCTAAAAAGGCGGTCGGAAAAATTGGGTACTTGCACTGATACGAGCAGGCTTGTTCTTTTGACTTTCGGAATGAAAGTAACGGAATATTTGTGCTCGGGTAGTTTTTTCATTCAGCCAGAAGTTTGACTTTTTAACCAGCCATTTTTGACAGAAATTTTTAATCAATCACAAGGTTTTGTTGTTTTGTGCCTATTTTTGAAAAAATTTTCTTTCCTGTGATTGTTTTTGGGTCATATTTTGGGGGGTTTAAAACTTGCCGTTTTGGTCAATTTGGGACAATTATTGCGCGACGTAAATCGCTTCGAATTGGTTGAAAGAAGCCTAATTACCATAATTGGTTTGACGGAAGGAGCGAAATATATCATTTTGTACTTTGTATAGCGTGTGGGGGGATGATTTTTACAAAAAATCTCTATTTTTTCTTTTAAAAAATTAATTTTTTTTTACATTGTTTTTTTTTTGTTATTTCTGCTCCATGGACCTCAAAATGCAGTCGGAACACGCATGGCTTCTCCTGAATACGAGCAGTCATGTTGTTCCGACTTTCGTAACGAAAATAACGGAATATTTGCTCTCGGGGTGGGTTTTTTTTTCTTCAGACAAATTTCGACCTTTTAATTAGCCATTTTTGACGGGATTTTTGTCTTTTGCCATATCATTCGAAATGTTTTGTTGTCTTGAGCTCAAATTTGAAATTTTTTTTACCTGTGATCATTTTTCATAAAGTTATGGAGATTTAAAGATTGCATTTTCGGCCAATTTGGGACAAATAACGCGCGATATATTTCGCGCTATCAACGCTTAAGCGGAGATTTAATCTGTCATTAAAATCGTTCCACATTGGTTAGAGGAAGTTTTTTTGCTAATCTGATTGGTTAATGGGAGCAAAATCTATCATCTTGTACTTTAAAGCGTGTGGGGGGATGATCCTTTTTTTTTACATTTAATTTTCATGTTTTTTTTTAAAAACTTTTAGTGTTTCATGTTTTTACGCTCCATAGACCTTAAAAGGCAGTCGGAACATTCAGGGTCTCGCCCTGATACGAGCAGTCTTCTCTTTTTGTTGATGAGGTAAACTGATAGCCCTGTTCAGAAATATCTGATATACAGATTGAAAAAATTGAACTGGCGACGTCCGATTACCTCTTGTTGTTGCATAATGATCTCACATAGTCTTTTTAGATCCCATTCAGCTTAAAAGCTCGCGATTTCAATATTTGAGTCACTCTACGAATACCAACAGAAAAAGAGATATCCTATAAACTCCATCGCATCTTGCCAGAGACAAATGGGCTCAATTTCTAGATTAAATTAAATCCCTGAGTCCTAGGAATAGTGACGACATTAAGAAGTGAATCGCTGGGATTAGGACATCAGAGCTGACTCAATATCTCAAAAGTCAATGAACTCTTGAAATCTGGACTTTCAATCTTCTGGTATGTTCGGATTAATAGTACGATATGAACATGGTTTGGTGAAGTTATTGTTTTGTGCATGCTGTTTTCATTGTAATTCGTGTAATTCGTTGTTTTTATAATTATTTTAAGGTTGAATTACTATATTGGGAACTGTTTAACTGATTCTCCCCTAATTTGGAAAAGATGGAAAAGGAGCAATATCTAGTACAGGGCAAGCAAACTATATTGCTTGCCTTTTCATTGAAAATTGAAGGAAGATCACTTTTAAACGAAATCTTAATATTTTAAGGCTTCAAACCATAACAATTAGCTACGAAGCAATTGTTTGAAAGAAGGAAATTAGATCAAAGGTCAGTCAGATTTGTGAATGATTTCGATTTCATAAAGCTTGCATGTTTTTTTTTGCTTTAAATGAACTAGCTTGTTTCCTTTTAATGGGAGTGATGTCTCAAAATTTTCTATTGAAATATAGCTCTCGAAGGTACTAGTATATTATAACTACGATTTGTTTTCAATGCTCCCTCGAGATTTAAATTGATACTTCAAAGAGAATGTTGACCCAATTCCCATAGTTAGATTGGTTAGATATCTTTTTACCTAATTAGACGCTTATCATAACCCGAGGATGGTTTGAAAAGCCAGGTTAAGGGATGTTTCCCCCCATAATCAAGGGATATTTTACATTTTAAGTAAATTGCTCTGCTGCTACTTTATCTGTGAACCTAATCAGTACTTGATGACCAAAAATTGCAAGCGAAATATTTTAAATCATATATATTTTTAAAATCTCACGGGGCTCTGAAACGGCTTTCGTTATGCCGGCCGCATGAAATACATGTTGTTTTTTGAAGTTTGCTTAAAAGGCAACTTCTAATGAACGTTTTTAATGAATCATTTTACGTGTTGTAAAAATCAAAATGGAAAAATTTCAACCAACCGCGGATCAAGGTTTGATCATTGGAGAAAAGGTTTTGCATATAAATGGTTTTCAATATCCATTTTGGCAGAATTTATGTTTTTGAAATTTGGTTTTTTGTAGAAAAATTAGGATTAATCCATTCAAAAAAATGATGTCAGCTAAAATTATCCAGGAAACAATGGCCTTCCTGATAACTTTTAATCAAAATTGTCAGCTCTGTCGTAGTTGAAAGTTAAATATGTAATTTTTCGCAAGATAAGAAACAACGGAAAAGTTTTGGTAAATATTTTCATATATCGATTGAAACTCAATTAAAATTTCTTTACTTGATATGTCACTCGAACTCATCTGTCGTTTATTTGATGTGGTCGCGTGAAAATTTTTTTTAGAACAACCAAGTACAAACTTGTCGTCGGAAAAATTTAAATATGCATCAGTGCTTAATAACGATTTCCATCAAATAACGTATCTGCAACAAAAGTTCTTTACTGAGATGTAAAATGAAAACAAGACTGCTCGTATATCAGGACAAAGCCCTGAGTGTTCTCACTGTCCCTTAACTTATATCGAATACTTTCGGGAAAAGAAAATATTGAATACCTAAAAATTTTGAATAATTTCAAAGTGCATGTCTGCTCAAAACAGTTCCATACAAAACAGTCCAATACAAAACAGTCCGAAAAAGTATGAAAAAGATCAAAAAAACAGCCCGATACAAAACAATCTGAAAAGCAGTCCAAGTAATAATTGTTTTAACAAGCCGGTAAGCCAAGAATTGTCCTTTGTTCAACAAACATAAAGCACAGAATATTGACCGCCGCAGTCGCGCCAACGTGTTGCGAGCTTGCCAACAGAGGGTAGGACTAAATACGAAATTTAGAGCCAGTTCTCGTCGCGAGGCAGCGACGCGCGCGTAGCGCGCCCACCGGGGATCATAAACCGGAATTTTTGTATTGAACTGTTTTAAGCTTCATTTCATGATTTCTTGAACTATTTTGTATTGGACTGTTTTGTATGGGACTGTTTTGTATATGCACCATCAAAGTGTGAAACTTTGAGTCGTACGAAATTAATACGACCGATTAGCTAGCCTGAATTTAATTTGGAATGATATTGTTTGTGCGGTATAATTCACCACGCATAAATAATCGCGTTACACACTCAGCTTGTATTCTTTCCAAACATGGCTTTTTTCAGGAAATATCTTTTCCTTGATTATCCATTTGATATGTTCTATTATCAATAACTATCCCTCGATGTATTGATTGAGGTATTGGTTCCATGATGTGTTAAGCAATATTTGGCAACAGAAAACGCACACAGCTCAAATGAAAATGAAAGTATTTAATTGAGTGTTACCTACAGAATCACTCAATCACATTTTTTCCATAGAAAGGTTTGATGTTAAAACAATCAGCATCCAAGCTGCTAAAGTTTGGCAAAATTATTTCAGTCTAGGTTGAGAATAATTTAAAATTTTAACGATCTTTGTCTTTGCATACCACAATGACGCAGTGAATTATCAAAATTTTTATTTCTAAGAACTTAGTTCGTTAATTTTGAGCTTTGATAAAATTGAAAAACTCAAATTTGGAAAATTTAATTTGGGTTAATTGATCAGAAAAATTGATCGGACTTCTTTTTTCTAATGAAAAAATATTTACTTTGTACTTATTGAATGTTTATATTTTTGCAGCAAAAAAAAGAAAAAGTGATTGACAAATTTTCAACTAATCTTGCATTTTTGTTTCGAAGAAAACGGAATATTCATGGTCGGTGTGATTTTTTTATTCAGTAAATTTTCGAGATCGAAATATTAGTTTTCGACAAAATTTTTTATACCCCATTGAAGATATCGACTTCCTGAGTTCAAATGTGAAAAGATATTTTGCCTCCAATTAATTTTTGTAAAATTCTGGGGTTTGAAAATTGCCAAATTGGCCATATTTTGGACTAAATTATGCTCGCTTTGAAGAGTTTATTCATGATGCTGAGAGCCTAACGCGAATTATTTATGCGTGGCGAATTATCCTGCTCAACAAAATCGTTCCAAATTGAATTGAGGCTAGCTACTTGGTCGTATTAACTACGTACGACTCAAAATTTTACACTTTGATATTGTCCAAAATGTAGGTTTTCAGTATTTTCATTTCCCAAAAACTATTTGATATGAATAAAAGGGACAGTCGGAACATTCAGGACTTTGCCCTGATATACAAGCAGTCTTGTTTATCTTTAAAGATTGAACAAAAATTTCGAATAATCTTTTTTTTTGTAAGATTTAACAAAAAATTGTTGAAGCAAAAAATTTGCTAACGGGGGACTTAATATAGTTTTGGAAATCCAAAAAATATATTGTTTTAACGATGGTTGGTTGAAAGTGCAGATACGATCATCTCTGATCTTCCTGCTACACCCCCCTCCTATTGTTTAAGGTGAGATTTGTTACAAGGTACAAAATTTAATAAATGCATAAACGTTCAACGAGTTCTCTGTAGGGTGGGGATTCTTCAGCTGGTACCATAGGCGGGAAATAGTAAAAACGATCCCCAGTTCTCCTGACTAGTCAATGTTTTTCAGCAATTAGCTCTGTGGTGTTTTTTCTTCACATTGCATGGTTCTGGCTGTTGGATTCTAAAACATTTCTAGGACGAGGTAGATGCTGAATTTTGGCAAATTTTCTGAACAAAAAAATGCCCCGCAGAGTTATTTATTTCTAACTCCTGACCCGATTAGCCAAAGTAATTTGTACTGCTAAATCAAAAATCAGAAGATCAATGGGCAGGGTCAATTTGTCTTGGTCATACATAAATCAGAAGAGGTTAGCGTTGATAAGTGTATTTAAAAAGAGGAATCTTTTTGGGCTTAAAATAGATAGTGATCAACTGACTATTTAAAAAAATGCCCGCGCTTTTTCATCCATTTTTCTAAGAAAAATTTGGTGGTAAGTTTTGAGATCAAAGACTCTAATCTTATGGTTGAAAAAAAGCTGGATTCATTTAACCGGTTAGGTGATCGAGGTGGCAAAAACCTCGTAGTATCCAAGAATTTGCCTTTGTCTTTAAATATGGGCTTTTCCATCTCTTCACGAAGTGGGAAGGAAGATCTATGACACAGGGTTTGTTTTTTTTTCGATTCGATTTTGACTACCTGTTTTAATTTTTGTTTTTGTCTTTCAGACCATTTATAACGGTTGCATTTAGCAAGTGTTATCAAAACGGAATATAGACTTTTTTCGCCTTAACAGTTTGATTAACAGAATCACTTGCACATTGGCTCATCATGAATTCAATTTTCAATATGTTTCCAGCACTTAGCCTGGAGGTGAAGACTACGTCTGGGCGGCAATGTTCGTGGGTTCGAATCTGACCAATAACTGTTTTATTTTAAACTGGAAGTATTCCTTTCCAAAACATGTCGGCCTGCAGTGCGTCTGCTTATGTTCTGACAACTTAGTTGCCACATCGTAGAACTAATTTTTTTGTACGTAATTTGGGGTCATTTCAAAAGGAGCATAAGTTTTATATTTCCATCCGGTTCGCATAAATTCTAAAATTTTTTGGAATACAATGTATACTTCAAAGTTTTTTATGACGACAAATAATTTTTCGGCTCTGCAGGAATTTATTTAAGTTTCTGGGGCTCAGTTGCCGCTTGTCATTCATTGATAGATTTTTTTAAATTGCGGCTGATTGTTTTTCTGGCCCTGTTTTCCGCAATAAGAACATAAAATCAGACAACGTTTTAATTTTTAAGTTAAAGTTTTTTGAACTGTTTTGTTTTTTTGTTTTGTTTTTTTTTTGTTTTGAATTGCAACTGGTACAAAAACCCGCTTTCCTTGTGTCTTACTGGAAATTTATTAGGTTGAAAGCTATCAGAGTGGAATAGTTTTTCAGACCATTTATCAGACCATTTATCAAATGTTTCTTGACTTTGAACTTTTTTCTATTTTTATCCATTCCTTCAATCTATATATTTTTCCCATTGTAGTCTCCCATTGAAGTCATGGTAGCTAAAAAAACAGCCAAAAAAACGTTAAAAAAAGATTTAAAAACATAATAAAAAAATTTTAGAAAAGTTTTCCAATTTTTTTCTAGCATGGATTTTTTTTTTTTGCGAATATAAGCTTGATCGGACCATTCTACAAAGTTTTAACTGCAACTAGCTAATTTTGTTTTTATTTTAAAAAAGTTAGCATCAATTTAGATTTTCGAATATTTCAAATCTCAGTTGAATGTGAAAAAAAGAGAGAATTATATATATAATTATATATGTGAAAACCAATATTTTGCAAGACTCATGCGTTGTTGAGATGAGTTGATCTTTAGTTTTTGATTTATTAGGTTTGTCTTTGATTGTATTAGCTTTGTCACGCAAAATCAAATGATTTAGGTAAACTTTATCATGGTCACATGTGAATCCTGTCACCCCTGATTTCATTGTTTCGAAAAGTTTTTTTTCAAATGAAATTTAGAGCAAAATATGAAATTGAATTGTTAATTTTTTTTCAAAAATTTGTGAAACTTTTTTTATAATAAAAAAAAAATTGAAAAACAAATCCGAAAAAAAAATTTAAACAAACATTTGGAAAAGAGTCATGAACACAACAAAACAGAAAATTATACTGATTTTTTTTTGAAAAAACTTTAAAAAAAATATTTTACAGAAACAAAAGTATAACCGTAGAGCTCTTTGAGCTTCTAGAAAACTCTATGATTTACTAGTTTTTGATAAAATTTTTGATAAAAGGGAATCAATAGCTTAAACCTGTTAACGTGTGTTAACGTGTACAATTTCTAGGACTTTCTCCTGAAAAAAACACCAAGTTCTAAATAACAGTTTTCACCAGGTTGGTTTTCACGCTGTGCACCAACAAGTAATTCTTGATTTAGACTGAACATTCACACCAGTTATCAAGGCTTGAATTTAAAATTTTTAAAATTCTTTTCAGAGTTTTTGAAGGTTTTTGGTGTTTATTAAATTAGTTTTGTTTTGTTTTGAGGATTGATTGCTGCTAATTTTAGTGCTAATTCTTATAAAAATTAAAATTGAAAAAACAACAGCCTTGCATCTGTTACCGAACTTTTACATACTGATACTAAAAACAAGAATTTGAAATCCTCTAGAAATCTTACTAGAACTTTACCAAATTTTGATTTCTTTCAAAGTGCAGTTCACAACGCAAAATCTTGAAAAATTCTTATAAGACTTTTATTATATTTTTAATTCAGAATACAGTTCAGAATAATTCATTTTTTGCTAAGATTTTTGAGTAATTTTGAGAAACTTGTACATTCCTATAATTGTGCTGAAATTTTTTTGAAGACTTGTGAAAATTTGAGAAAAGATCTGATATTATAAAGCTTGCTGTTTCTCCAATTTTCTATTATAATAGGACTGACTAGCGGCAATTTTCTATTATAATAAGACTGACTAGCGGCAAGCATTTCTGATTATTCACTCTAAGATTTTTGTTTAACTATTAGCTTTCTTAAAATCATTTACGGTCCCCCTTTGAAACTTTTAAGAAATCCATTTTTGGCCGACCGACCCTAAAATTTTTCTAAAGGCGCCTAAGGCGCCAATATATACTAATTTTAGGGGGGACCGCGCGCCGAAAAAACGCAATTTTTCGGTCAAAATTTTCCAAAAAGTGCCTAAAAACGCCTTTTATGGCCTGTTTTTTCAAAATTTTGCCTGCGGCGCAAAACATTTGGCCAAAATTGGGACAAAAGCGTGCTTTGGGAGAGCTCGAAAAATCAATTTGGTCGACCTAAAAAAAATAAAGGTCGTCAAAATTTTCGAAAATTTTTTGAAAATCCGCCCCCCCCCCCTCGAGAAAATCCTAGATCCGCCCCTGCTCTTATTTTATTTTGACATCAAAACTTAGATCCGTATAAGTTTTTTTCAAGTTTCTTAAAAGATCTAAGCATTTACTAACAAAGTTTCACCTTAAATTTTCTAACTCCCAACTTAAGAATTGTAAATTATAAAACCCATTGACCCCATTCCCGCTTTAGCCTCTTTACCGTTTTAGCCTCACAAAACAAAACATATCAAGAAAAAATCTTGCTGTTTTTGGGTAATAATTTTATTGTGAATGTTGTCGACCCAAGATGATTCGTGAACAAAATCTTCAAACAAAACTCAGATCACGATCGATCGAAATTTTTCAATGCAATTAATAACTCAAGTCTTTACAGGGTTTATGAAAATGGCCATTCTGGCTAATCAACTAATTCTAAATTCTAAACCCAAATATTTCTAAAACCACCACAATTTTTTCTATATGTAATTCACAAAAAAGAGTACGTCTGGAAAATCAGGTGATTTTTGATTTTAGTAAACTCATCAACGCTTTTCCAATAGTCTGTTTGTCTATGATAAAGCGATAACTGTTCAGTTCGTTTCCGCGCATCTTTCGGAACTTATGTCCGGTTTTAATGCGATGTGATATAGCGACGTTGCTTGTTTTGAGCCTGTACATAGCTACAGATATGGTTTGCCAGATGATACTACGCCTAAATAATGAGCAGACAACATGTACCAGACCATGTAGAAGACTATTTTGACTAGTCAGAAGAGTAGATCTGGTTTTTAAGATAAAACTGGTCAGCAGTCAACATAAGTCACCGTAGAACTGACCTTAATTCCTTGTAGGAGACGATAGACAGCAGCACCAGAAGATTCCCAGGCACCCCCAGAATGAGCCAGATGAGACTCATGGCCAGATATGCTACGTCCCACTGCCACTCCAGAGTGTTGCCGGTCTCTTCTAGAAGAGCCCCTATGACGTCATTGGCCGACAAATCCTCCTCGGAGCCTAGAAGTGTCGTGGTGGTGAGGGAGTCGTTCAATGTGACGCTGGTAACTCCCATGACATCCATCATGCTGAAAAATCAAGTGGTTATCACAACGTACTGATTTATTATAAACTGAGATACAGATGTATTGTAAAACTTCTAGCAAAACGTTAAATTTTAGAAAAACATGTTTGGAGATGTAGAAAAAAATTATGCCGATTAATCTACGTCTGATAATAATAAGATGTAATATGTATTATGTTTTAAAAAGTTATTTTGAATTACCTTATGTATCAAGCCTGAATTTTTTTTCTCATTTTGTTTGTTTGAGTTATTTCTTATTTAACAAGAATCATTATTTTGAAAAAAAAAAACTAATTTAAAGAAAAAAATTAATGCACAAACAATATGGCTAGTGTACATGAAACTATTACCATGTTTTGTTCGTTTTCCATTTATTCCAAATGATCAGCATGCCATATATGGAAACAGAAAAACCTAGGCAATTTTTTTATTATTGCATAAAAGCAAAGAAAAATTGGGCAATTTTTTGAAGTAAATTGACTCTCAGTTGAGTTATTAGCTAGAGATTTTGTTAGAATTATTTAAAAGACATTCACCAACCTGTCTGCTTTGCAAAAAATCAAAGATTGACCAAGTTGCCGCAGATTCCCCAATGAAAGAAACTACAAAGTCAACCAATGGAAATAAAGGACCAACTTGTAATGTTTATGATCATTCTGAGATCTGTTTGTTGTATGGCACTAGAAGCTTTTGCCGGAATTAATTTCGGTGTGAATCTTAAAGATAGAGAAAAAAAATCGCTCAAAAGCTGAATTTTTCAATAGTATTTTGTTTGAATTGAATCAATAAAGAACCCTGTCTTCTTTTCATTGGTTAGAAAAAACCCGAAAATAAGCCCAAAAATTGAGTAAAATTGGTTCGATTTGTTCGAGGTAGCTAATGTTTTCATTGCAAATATTAATTTTTTTCTAGTAACAAATGCAGTTCGATATAAAGAAGAACTTCGAAAGTTCAACTGTAAAAAATTGTTCGACTGCCTAATCAACAGATTTTTGGCGAAGAACCAATGTGCCGAAATATTAGGCTGACACTATTAAATGACTCGCAGAACCTATATGTAAACCACGGTGGCGTTAGCTTTAATCCGCTGTAAAATATCATAAAAGCAACTAGACTGCTCGTAATAGGGCATAAATTACCTCAGACGCACTACCAAGTACAATTTGATATATGTTTCTCATTTAGTGACAAAGTAGTTGATTGAAACAACCCGGGTTAACCAAAACTTCTTATCATACAATTTCCATATATGACAAACTTCTAGTCATACAATTTCATACAATTCCATACGTACAGAAAATTGTATGAAAACTCTATGATAAGCATTTTTCCATATATGAAAATTGTATGATAGGTGTTTTCCCATAAACCAAAAATTTTGTTTTTTCTTTCTAAATTTAGTTTCTGAAAAATTTTCGGTTGTAGTTGCAACCGAACACAAGTGAAAAAGACCTTGGTTACTCAAAACACCAAAGTTTGGACGGTCTTGCATTTACAATGAGAAAACGACCTGAATTTGGCTGTCTTTCACAATTTATATAACAAAAGTAACAAACTTATATTTTTTGGCAAAATTTTTTAATGATGATTATATTAAATTTTTGAATTTTCAAACTATCAGACATTGATCAAGGCGTACATTAACACCCCAAACAAAAGAAAAAGGAATTTTCAGCGTTTTTGAAAAAAAAAATTCAGTGAAAAGAAAATAAAAGCCAATTTTATCGTATCCAGGACTACGTTATGCACACAAATTATTAAATTTTGCATGTAAAATTTTTTTTTTTTAAAAATGTTTGTTTGCGTACGAAAATCGATTTGCGGTTGAAAAAAATTTTGGGCCAAATTTTCAAATTACTTGAAAAATTTTCTCTGTCGCCATCAAAAAAATGCCAGTCATACAATTTCCATATATGGGAATTGTACGATAAGCATTTTTTTCAAAAAACGAAAACCTTCAGTTTTTTATCTCCAGATTGTTTTTTTAGAATCAAACAGCCACAGAAATGAGTTTATACCAGTTTTCAACCATTTTTAGAAATTGTATGAAAATTGTATGACAAGCATTTTCCCACACACTTGATGTATGGAATTGTATGATAAGCATTTTCGGTGTATGGAGGTCAACCCGGGAATACAATATTCAATATGGAATGATTCAATGCTCCCGTTCCGAACTACTTTTTTTTTTACTTTTGGCGAGTAATACTTAATTTCGAATATAAATATCTGTCGAGAAACTTATTATTTAAACGCAGCGCCAAAAACTCTATGGACTCAACCTTTTTATAGTGGATAATGGTTAGCAAAATGCATACAATCTTTAAGCGAACGGCATGAAAATACTAAAAGCGTTTAAAATCTGAATTCTGAATGAATTTCAGATTAAGGTTTTTGATTAGGTCAAGGTCAAATGTCCGTAAAATTTTGAGACTTTTTAGTTGCCTTGATTATCGATTACATTTTTAAGTAACAGTTTTTAATTCAAAAATTAAACCCGCGGTTGCATGCTAATGGGAGCGTGTTGTAGGGTCGCGATTCTAATGCCAAATTGTAACATTCAGAAGCTCGTGGCTTGAAAGATATAAACAATTTTAAGAATCTTTCAAAAAAACAAAAGAAAAATCAAATTTAAAAAATGTACCCTTCCCGCACCGGAGCTCCATGGATAATAATCGATTATATTGGAAAAATGTTGTCTGAAATGTTGTCCTTATAATCCATTATAATCCATTATTGTGGCAAATTTAGACCACGTAATTGATTATCTGGTCATCAAAAATCGATTTTTTTTGGAAAATAAAAATCCATTATAATCCATTTTTTTCTTCAATATAATCAATTATTTTGTCAAGAAAATCCATAATAATCTATTTTATTTCGTTAATTCTATTTTTAGTTCTTTGAAAAAAAGCAAGTTTCAGGAAGAAAAAAGCAAGTTTAAAAAATGTAAAATTACTGAGTTTTCCTAAAAACATGCAGTTAAAGCAAAGAATAATTTAAGACATTTAAGACGAATCAGAATAACAGGTTAAATTGTG